>NC_048228.1:39633497-39639822 GCF_002007445.2 Ailuropoda melanoleuca | reverse complement strand
TCAAGACTTTAATTACTTAGATATCACAATAGCTATTTTTAAACATTCTAATCTAAGTAATGAGGGTATGCATTGGAAAACTTATGCTAGCATAAGTGAATAAAAGGCAACACAAAAATTTCCCTCATAGCTTAAAGAAAAATGACCTAATCCATCTAAATCAGTCTTTTTTTTTTTAAATGTTTTATTTATTTATTTTGAGGAAAAGAGAGAGAGAGCACAAGTGGGAAGGAGGGGCAGAGAGAGAGGGAGAAGCAGACGCCCTGCTGAGCAGGGAGCCTGATATGGGGCTCGCTCCTAAGACCCTGGGATCNACCCTGGGATTATTATCCCCTCAGAATCCTGGGATCATGACCTGAGCTAAATGCAGAGGCTTAACTGAGCCATTTTCAGAATGCAAAATAAATGAATGTATCAATGACAAAAGCAAGGAATTAGATCATATTCAATTTTGCTAATATATTGATCTTATGTCAAATTTATGATAATTTATACTTTTAGGTTTCTTTAATAGTCCTTTAGAATTTTTGGTATATTTAACGTGTCCATATTTTCATGTTTTTTAAGTAGAATTTCTCTAAAGAAAGTATTCTGAGAAGAGAACATGTTCCATTGGGAATCAGAAAAGAGAAGTTCTGGTCTTGGCTCTACAGTGAAATCGCAGAATGCTGGTTAGCCTGGCTGCTTTGGACAGGTCTCTTCATACAGAAAATGAAAGGCTTGGCTAGTGATCCCTGTGGTTTTCTTTAGCTCTAAAAAGTTTACTGCCCTAAAGTTTAAATCATTACAAAAGGTTATAGCTACATAATATATTATGTCAGTTTTGGTCATAGGTATGGTTTATTAAATACCAATATGGCTCTGGTCAGGTGTCCAACCACCAGTATAGTTCCCGTGGGATGTGCTTAATAATTCACCAATAAGAAGATTTCTAAGAATATTTAATGACAGAAATAGGGGCTATTTCCATAGCTATAATTCACTCGGGAAGATAATTCTAAGAAAATGACAGAAGGGCAATAAGCAAATAAGCTAAAGCGAAAGAACGACTTCCTTCGTCTACATGGAACTTGCTTTTCAGAGCCCTTGACTGATTTGCTAACAAAGTTTCTTACTTATGCAGCATAAACACTTGAATATGGAGGAGATCACTTCCTAATGTTGATAAAGCAAGTATTCAAAACTGAAAAAAATAAGCCTCTATGCAGAGTCCAGCCCTACGGTCAATTTCACTACCCGGGCCTACTGTGAGTGATGATGCAACCACATTCACAACTGGTACAGTCATTTAAAACAGATTCTAAGCCCACTCTGCAATATATTCTATGACATCCTTAAATATATTTAGTCTGTTTCTCTATTAACAAAACCCAAACTACATTTCTGGAAGCTGAATATGCTCAACAATATTAGTCTATAAATTTGCATGTGATTAGATGCACAGAATGCCTGTTGACAAGTGGTTCTTTAATTAGATCTCTTGATTTGAAATAAAGAAATCTACACATAAAAAGAAACAAGTTTCAAATCTACTAAAATCCGACATCTTGAAAAAAGCATGGGTTCTCTATTTTTATACATTCTTGTACTTCAGTATGTTCTCTTCTGTGGTATATAAATATTACTGTGGTGAAGTATTATTGTTTCAATAGGAACTGTGAGGTCGAACAGAATTATCCTTTTCTTCCTGTAGAATATTTACATTTAGTCAGTTTTTTTTTTTTTTAATGAGAAAGGATTTAAAAGACAATTATGCGATGTTTAATTCAGCCTACGGATGAAGATCATGTAACGAATCATCAAAATAGCATGAAACTCCTAATTTGTCTATTTAACAGAATACAATATTTTTAGTATTAGTTTAAAATACTAAAAGTTGATATGCAGCATTAAGATTTATAAGATGAATCTAACGTTATTTCTTACAATTGTATAACAGATTTCTAATTAAAACTTTTTCATTAAAACCATGTCTTCCGTAGACAACATCATACATTAAAAGAAATACATCTGATCTTCAATATTTACTTTGCTTTAACTTTTAGTTATGATTATGATATATGGAAATTTGATGGAGCATTATTATAGGTATTCAAACTTTGGCAAAAATTGCATTATCCTTTTGTGGTGGCATTACAGACAGTTTGGATCTAAAAAACCTCACATTTTTCTTTTAAAGCATATACTATACATATAATACCAGAACATAAATAGAAAACAAACTACATGGATATTAGTTAGTAGGAGGAAAATATTTATCCTCATACTTTATCAAACCTCACACTTCATATTGCTTAAAGTATTAGGACTGTTTTGAAGAAAAAAAAACTATTCTTCATTCCTACATTTTAATGATCTATTAAATATTATCTAACAAATTAAATAGAGGCCATCAAAATATCAAAATACTCACCTTTTATATAGCTTTCTGTTCAGGCCCTAATTCTTGGAGTTTTCAGTTTTACATATTTAGCATGTTTTTACATAAAAAGAAATTCAGTTTTATTTTTTTACACTAAGGTCTTTGTAAAGCAAAATCATGAATGAAATGAATAGTTCACTATGTACACTCATTTACAGATGAAGAAATTGAGGTTCAGAGAGGTTTAATGTCTCATTCAAGTTTACACAGCTCTGATTCTATCTCATGTAATCTGGCTTCAGAGTGTGTCCTTAATAAAGACATAATCCTTATTCGCAAATAATGCTGCTATTCATATAAATCTTTGGCTATACATCGGTTATTTTTGTGGAACAGATTAATCACAGTACTTTTTTGGATTCAAATGGAATATTCTTCTTTTCAAAATTTATACATTCTAGAAAACTTTTTATTTCTAGATTTTCATGTTTATTAGTATAAAATTGCATCAAGCAGTCTTTAATCTTTTATTTTTTTTAGATTTATTTATTTGAGAGAGAAAGAGGGAGTGAGGGAGAAGAGGAAAGAGAGGGGAGGGAGAAAGAATCTCAGGCAGACTCCCTGTTGAGTGCAGAGCCCCATGTGGGGTTCGATCTTACGACCCTGAAATCAGGAGGTCAAGAGTCAGACTGAGGTCAAGAGTCAGACTCTCAACGACTGAGCCACCCAGGCACCCTGAGCAGTCTTTTGTTTTGTTTTGTAATTCTGGTTTTTATTAAAGAATTTGACCATTTATATTTATTGTCATAGTTGATGTATTTGTTCTAGTTTTGTGTTTTTGCTTTATGATTTTAATTTGGGAGCTTCCTTTTCCTATGGTTTCTGTCTTTGCTCTTATCTTCTGAGGAGATTTACATTACACAAATCTTATACAAATTCCTACTAGTAGTTGCCTCTCATATGCATATATCTCTAATTATTAAAACTAAACAAAAAAAAAAAACCCAAAACAAACAGAAAGCCCTCAAAATTCTTGACTCCTGCTTCTATTCTCCTACCTTCCATGCAAGACAAGAAATTCAGAATTTTATTACTTTCTTCATCCCTCACCAATGATTCTAATTGGTTTCTACCACATAATTAAAAAAATTCCATTTAAAATTCACCTCTCAGCTGGGCATAAACTTTGATTTTGATTTCTATTAGTATGTTTTTTTCCCTTAGAATCATAATTTCTAGGTTGACTTTTTAATCTACGACCTTCATAACTAGCATTATTTCTATCAGTTTTCTCTTATCCTTTTGCTCTTCATTTTGGAGGAGCTTCTCAAGTTTCTTTCTCATCATGTACTTGATTTATATTTAATAATTTCTGCTCTTTACTGTTTCCCACATAGTTTTTGAGATCTCTGCTAATACATTGCTAGGCTCCTTTCCCTCCTTATTTCAGCTATTCTTCTATGTCTCTTGCCTTGTAATTGTAAACCTATTTTGCCCTTTCAGGTTCCTACCTATGTTTCAAAGAGGGTTGGTTATGTCCTTGAGCATTTTTTTGAGAAGATTAGTAATACTACTTTTCAAGTTTTCTTCTGAATCATATAAAAAGCAATTCTCTGAAATCTGTTTTTACACTGAATCCTCAGCATAAGTCATCCTTTCTCTTAGTTTGTAATTTCTCTTTATAGGTCCCAAGTAGTTCTTTGTGTTCTGCGGTTCTTAAGGAGAATCCATCAACCCAGGCAGGGTCATTACCAACAACTTCAGCAGGTAGACTGCTGTTTGTTTATTTCATCGTCCTTTGGCTGTAGGCAGATGCCCTCGCATGGATTTAGATTTTAAAAGCCAATATGTGAGTCTGCCCTAGAACAGTCTATAATGCATAGATAGGTGCATTTGCTATTTGGTCCAATTTTCTGACTAAGCTAGAAATCAGGAATAAATTTGTACTTTGTTCTTGTACAGTGTACTCTTGAAAGCATGCATTATGTCCAGTAATCTTCCTTCCTTTTTATCCTCTTCTCAAATGCTCTAAGTGACTGAGCATCCCAGGGGGATAGTTTTGTATTCTAAATGTTCTAGTCTTTGAATAGATGTTGACATAAAGAAGCTAATGGGGGCAGAGAGGTGAAAAAGAATATGTGGCTTAGCTCTGAATGGTTCAGAAAGTAACTTTCTGTTCAGTAGGGGGAACGTCACTCATTTTTCTGGTCAGTGCATCAGACAAAGGAAGGAATCCAACTTAGTTTTTTTTTTTCCTTTGTTCTCTCTTTGTGGCCATCTGTATTGTTTAGGTGGTGTAACATTAAGTCTATATGGTGATAATACGTTTCTCAGCCCATACTACTGATGTGACCTTTGATACATGGTTTTATCACTGTTACAAAGCTGTCTCTAAGTTTTCGTCTTTGATGTCATCATTAAAATTTAAATGGGAAGCTGGGAGCAGTTACATTAGGTAGAGCTGGTCTCTTACTTGTTTAAATTAAAGGTTTACATTTTATTCAGATCTGAAGTTCTTATAAACAGAAGTCTGTAGGAAGGCAGGGAGACTGAAGAATGAAACAACAAGAGCTCTAGAAAGAATGGCCATAAAGGTGTCATCTCCTGTGAGTCAGTTTTTCCTTTGCTTTGTCATGCTGAGGAAAGACATGTAGAGAAGCATAAAAAACATAAAAATTTATACAATTTATCAGTATAGCCTAAACAANCATAAAAAACATAAAAATTTATACAATTTATCAGTATAGGCTAAACAATATACTTAATATTTTAATTAACATTGACAGAATTAAACTCAGAATCTATGCTTGTCTCTTACTAAGTAAAAAATATGACTAGCTTAGATATCAAGAACACAGTATTGTATCCCTAAAGAATTATATGATGAACATTAGTTAAGTTTATAACCATTCTTCAGTATAAAATACTTATACTAGTGGTCTGGTTTAGTGGTTTTCAGCTATGCATATGCATTAAAATCTCTTATGTGACTTTCCCCCCTCAAATTTCTTGTGGCAAAACACACAAAAAATTTACTATTTAAACTATTTCTTAGTGTATGGTTCAGTGGCATTGAATATATTCACATTGTGAATTCATTCCATTCATCTCCAGAACTCTTTTCATCTTGTAGAACTGAAACCCTATACCTATTAAACAGTAACTCCCGATTCTCCCCTTCCTCCCCAACCCCTGGCAACCATCATTCTACTTTGTGTCTTTATGAATTTGACTACAGTATTTCACATAAGGGGAATCATACGGATGTCTCTTTGTGACTAGCTGATTTCACTTGGCATAAATGTCCTCAAGGTTCATCCATGTCGTATCTATCAGAAGTTCCCTCCTTTTTTTAAGGCTGAATAAGACTCCAGTGTGTATATATACTGAGGGACACTTGGGTTGGTACCACCTTTTGACTATTACAAATAACGCCGCTATGAACGTGGATGTACAAACATCTCTTTGGGACCCTGCGACCCTGTTTTCAATTTCTCTTCATCTTTGCCAGTGCTTGTNTCTTTGCCAATGCTTATTTTTCAAAGCAGCCATCCTAATGGGTGTGAGGTGATATCTCATTACAGTTTTAATTTGCATTTCCCTGATGATTATTGATGTTCAGCATCTTTTCATGTGCTTATTGATCAATTATACAACTTCTTCAGAGAAATGTCTGTTCAAGTACTTTGCCCATCTTAAAATCCCTTTTGTTGTTGTTGTTGATTTTTTTGATTTGAAGTTCTCTATGTATTCTGGATATTAATCCCTTATCAGATAAATGATTTGCAAATATTTCCCCCCATTCTCCCTTTTCTGTTGATAGTCTTTTTTTTTTTTTTGGTCTGTAAAATTTTTAAAAATTTCACGAAGTCCAATTTGTCTACTTTTTCTTTCGTTTCCTGTGCCTTTGGTGTCATATCTAAGAAACCTCTGCCAGGGGCACCTGGGTGGCACAGCGGTTAA
>NC_048228.1:39627797-39633402 GCF_002007445.2 Ailuropoda melanoleuca | reverse complement strand
CCCCCCCCCCCCTGCTTGTGTTCCCTCTCTCGCTGGCTGTCTCTATCCCTGTCAAATAAATAAATAAAATCTTTAAAAAAAAAAAAAAAAAGAAACCTCTGCCAAATTCAGGGCTGTGTAGCTTTTGTCTGATGTTTTCCCTTAAGAGTTCTTAAATATTTAGCTCTTTCATTTAGGTNTTAAAGATTTAGCTCTTTCATTTAGGTCTTTGATCCATTTTGAGTTAATTCTTGTGTATGATATTAGGTGAGGGGCCAACTCCATGCTTTTGCATGTGAATATCCTGTTTTCCCAGCACTTATTGTTGAAAAGACTATCTCATGATACTTACTGAAAATATGGACACATAACACCACGCAAGGCTCAGAATCTTGGCCAGTGAGACCCTGGCATCTTCAAAGTGTACAAAGCATGTATCATAATGATGGTGTTACCAAAAAACAGAAAATAACAAGTGTTAAGAAAAGTATTGGATTCATGCATTAGTGGAAGTCCACTTAGAAATGGTTAAGATGGCGGGGCGCCCGATTGGCACAGCGGTTAAGCGTCTGCCTTTGGCTCAGGGCGTGATCCCGGCGTTATGGGATCGAGCCCCACATCAGGCTCCTCTGCTGTGAGCCTGCTTCTTCCTCTCCCACTCCCCCTGCTTGTGTTCCCTCTCTCTCTGGCTGTCTCTATCTCTGTCAAATAAATAAATAAAATCTTTAAAAAAAGAGAGAGAAACGGTTAAGATGGCAAATTGTATGCTACGTGTATTTTGTGACAATTTAAAAATAATTAAAAAATGGTTAAAATGATAAATTTTATGTTATTTATATTTTGCTATTTATATTTACCCTCCCACCTCCCCAAAAAGAGCTCCATAGGCAGAGATGATATACTTCCCTAAGTTTAGAAATACTGTTCTAGTTAAAAAGGACAAGGGAAACAAATAATCTTAATATATAGTTATTTGTGTCTAAAGACACCCAAATATCTAGTTGATTTTATTATCTGGGGGGAAAAAAGTAGATAATCAAGTAAATAGCCAGCTTGTTCGTTGCACTTGTTAGTCAACAACAAATGTAATGCCTGATATATTACACTTTCCTAAAGTATCCCAACTGACGAGAGATTTTTACCTCAAAACGATGATTGAGAAAACATACAATAGAGTTAAGAAGAAAAAGAAACTATTACAATTTAATCAAGTATGACCAAAAAAAAATAATAAACCTACAAATTCTAGCACAAGTTGTTTGAGCGATCTAAAAATGCTCTATAAACACTTTTCTACATATCAGGGTAGGAGTGGTATGATAGTTTTCAGATCCCATCTAATGTCAGGTAATGTTTTAGTCTCAATTTATTCAAAGTTAAATTTTTCTTCAATGTAAATCTACAGTTAAAAGACTTTCATAAATTAATGATCCCTGGTTTCAAGGAATAAAAATATTAAAATACTAAAGAATGAATTTGTATTCCAAACAGCTTATTTAGATATAAATCTATCTGATGTTCCTGATTCAGGAAAATCAGAAAACATATAAATACTGATATTGACCCTAAGCAATTCCAAATCTGCTGAAAGAGTAATTTAGCTTCAATTTGCACCTTGAGTAAAGCTTGGGCTGAAATTGATAAAGACCGTCAATTTCAGACTTTCAGTGGAGCACAAAATGAGAAAGAAAACGCAGGGGAAGATTAGTGCAGTTGCTAAATGGTAGGTGTTAGGTGTGCAAGGAGCCCCCACTCAGAGGCCAGTGAGCTGTTTAGAGCCCAGTGAGTAGGACTGGCGACAGGTACATAGTCCCCGAAGCACAGTTAGGATTTTGATAAAGCACAGGCAGAGATGGGCCTCGTATACAGGCTACATGTCTCATCCATGTATAGAAACTATATGTATAATCCAGGAGCTTTTTAAGAAGGAATTGAAGAGTAGAAGTGGGACNAGAAGTTGGACATGACGGGATAGGATGGGATGGGATGAGGGCAGGATCTGAACCTGGCCATAAGGAATGTGAAGGTAATACAGGTGAGACGGGAGGGGACAGAGATGTAGAGGAATAGAGAGTAGAGATTAAGAGCCTCAATCCCAGTGGAAATATACACAGGAATCAAAATCCGAGTTTGCAGATGCTGAAGACCCTGAAGAATAAAAGGAGAACTAGCAAAAGATCCTAGCCAGATCAGACTAGACAATAGGCCAAAGAATTCAGACAGTAACAGGCTGGATGTGGCAAAGAATGCCTATGGCAAGCTGGTAATCGGAGCAACTGATGTAGGGGCGCCTTTCTGGGAGTCCAGCCGAGACTGTGAGAGCCCAGGGTATGGACAGCCTTGCCAAGAATGTTCTTCACCTGAAGTTTGCAGGTTCTTGTCTATTTTGTAGCAATCTTGCTAAGAGTTTGGCATAACTTGTTCTTCCCTTTCATTTCCTTAATCACTTCAACAGGGTGGGTAATCTCTAATGAGCATCTGGGGAACAATGACACCTACTGTTTGAACTACTGTAGCTGCAGTCATCCTGCCACATGAGATGGCAGCAAGTGCAGAATTGTAGCTACTGTTTGTTTCCTTGGGGAAAAAAAGAGGACGAATGGTTCTGGAGAGTTAGGCTAGGGTGGAGAAGTGCTGAAATTACAGAAGAGAGAGTTCTTATCACAGAAGATATTTAATCTAGAACGAGAATATATGAGTGCACGTCTATTTATAACAGTCCTACCTTACCAATGAAAAAACTGAAGGCAACTAAAATGTAGAGTAGACTACCATGTGGTTCAGCCATGAGTGTTTATAACAGAGAATCGTAATCACAGAAACTGAAATTCCACAAGGTGAAGAGTGGAGTAAGGTAAGGATGGAAATGGCCTCTCTGGTTCCCGGTTCCTGCATCCCACTTGCCTCCCCCTAGCCACAGACAGGGCCTGGAACCTCCACCCATGCACTGCAGCTCCTCTGCATGCTCCCCATCGCCATCCTCCTCCGCAGGTACAGACTCTGTCCTCATTATAAATCATGCACCTTGTCCCCGCTCCAAGAGCTGGACGCTTGTCCGATCTGTATCTGAATTCCTCTATGGATCATCTCTTCCTCTCTCCTGACACTGGAGCCCTGCTTTGCTCTTAATCTTCTGTTTTGATCCGGTCTTCCTGACGACTGCCCACTCCCAGACCTGCAGACACTGAGTTTTGCCATTCTACCTCATGCCGGACCTTTCAGAATAAACCACCAACTGAATATCCCACCACTGACCGGCTGTCCCATTCCTGTCCCCTGTGCTGGCTGCCTGTGGCTGGATCTACTGCTGGTGAGTCCCCACCTCAGCTGATGGGTCTCATCTCTTGTTTGGACCATTCCTCTCTGTCTCCACCCCCCCTCCCCCAAAGAGGCCAAAAACCAAAACCCCAAAAAACCTTGACAAGTCAACACTAACAAAATATAATACATAGCACTCAATATTCAATATTCCTAGTCAGGAAAGTTGTCATTTTGCAACGACCAATCACTTTTTACTTTTCAAAGCCACAGTAAATATTATTTTGGATTTTAAACGAGCCAATTTAGTTTTTTATCATGTTGACACATTTTTATGAAATTCATGAGTCTTGCAGTAACTGCCCTTTCTGAGAATTGTAGGAAGGGAATCTTAATAAAGGAGGAGAGAAAGGAGTGGAAGACAAAGAGGCTACAGAAATGTAAGTATATTTAAAACATTTCAGCACTCATTTGCTCTTACTAGAGATAGTGCAAAAAAAGTTTGCTAATTTATAAATTAAATTATTAGTGGACATGTTATGTTTCTAGCTCAAAAATCTGGAAGAACTTTAATCATAGTTAACAATCATGTATTCTTTCTTCCACTTAAATTCTGTATATTAGAATAACCCAAGAAGAGTTAATCTTAAAGCAGCCATGCAAATAATTTGAAAACAAAACAAAAAAACACCCTCCAAACATATTTATATTTTACGAATAGATTCTCCCTACTTCGTGTCAAGTAGATAATAAAGAAAAAAAGTTAAATTAACTTGTACCAACTTATTTCTTATGTAATTTCTAAGACTATCATATAATGTTACTCAGAAAAAGAAACTACGTTTGAGATTTTAATTTCAGGACAAATAATAATTATGTTTTTCATTTATGAAGTAGAGCCACTTAAAAGAGCCACAAAAGCATGCCTGCTGGTAACTTCCTTTTTCTGCAACTTTACCTCTCCTGTACGTGTCGGCTAGTATGCATATTCACTTTTTTTCCTTACTTTTATAATATTTTAGTTTTTATGACTCTTAACATTTAAAGGTCAAATAGCTTCTACCAAGAGTTATGGTAAATACATTTTCTTTACATTCTTTAACTTTCATTTTGCAAGTACAGAATTTCTTTTTCAAGACACCTTATTAGTCTAAACAATTACAGAAATCATCACATTAGAAAACACAATTATGTGTCTCTTAAGGTCTTAAGACTTATAAACCCATTTTTCCCATCTGCTTTTAAAAATTGTTAAAAAAAATAAAATTCAAAAACATAGACTGATGTTACCCAGAGGAATAAAAATAAGACAGAGGACAGTTCTCATTTGTTGGCATGATCTGGTGCTGCAGTCTTCTGTACCGTGTAAAACTTAATTTCTGTTAATATAGGATAATCATTTGATATTACTGTGTGTATTTACATAATGAATACCAGAGTCACCATGCACTCGGCAACAACATTCTCTTGTAGTTATAGTAATTGTATAGTTGAGGTAGCCTACAAACCAGAATGTGCTGATCTGGTTGGCAGGAAACCAAAGTGAATCAAATGGACCACCATGTTGTCTCAAACTAAAACCTCAAATGTTCTCTCCTTTGCCACAATGTGATTATGCAATATGCTTTGAGTCGCTGAAGGGCGGAGCAGTACTGAAAAGCAGTTACTTGGCTAAGACTGAAGTCTTATGACACATTTCTGAACTATCGTTGGTTGAATTAAAGCCTAAATCTAACTCTGGGACTATTACAACAAATCTGATTCAGAAATAAACTATGTATCACATATCCTGACATTTCTTTTAAAAAATGTAGATTTCACAATTGAGGAAAGAGTTAATATTTACTTTGAATTCTGTAAACTCACCTGTTTTAATAGTTGTTTTTCTGGCTTCATAAGCTTTAGAAAACAACCCTAAACTTCACAAACTTGCAGAATACTTAGTTTCACACTCTGCTACTATACAGAAAATGATCTAACATAGCTGAAGCTTTGTGCTCACACCCCTCCCCCCATCTGCATATATGCATGGAATAGAAATTTTTAAAATGTAGGTAACAGTGTAATCATTAGGCAGTTTCTGAAATTAAAATGGCTACCCTGACATTTCTGAATTTAAAACAAAGTATCTTATTGTAATCTTTTTAGCTTTATTAAATTTAAGATTTCTTAAACCAAAGAGAAGAAAAACACAGCATGAACAATATGATGAAGGGTTCCAATAAGCTTAGCTTTTTTGCCACAGTGTAGAATATTCTATTGAAAAGAATTAGAATAGGCAAACAAACTCAAAGAAACCCTACCCCTCTTCCATTCCCTGTAACAGAACAACAAAAATCAAATAAATACCTCAAATAGAAAGGTGACA
>NC_048228.1:39574613-39627697 GCF_002007445.2 Ailuropoda melanoleuca | reverse complement strand
TGCTCATTTTAGCAGATGTGGAAAGGAAAAAGTTAATTAACTTGAACACTCAGCTAAGAGTTGGCTGACATAAAGCCAGCATCTGAACGCCATAGCATTTCCACTCTATAATAGCTCTTAAAGATAATTAAGTATTATAATTACCTGTTGATATTACATATTATCAATAAGCTACAGGAAACAAAGAATCCTTTCTTTTCTTTTGGTCTGAGGCTTATATTTAGAGAAGAGTGCGTGTGTGTGTGTGTGTGTGTTATAACATCCCATAATGCTGTCTGAACCAAAGACATACACGGGACCGGAACAAACGTCTCGTGCTGTCACTGAGTCAACACTGTGCGAGTGCGTGTGTACGTGTAGTGGCAGCAGCCAGTTGTAGCTGCAACGGGGGACGGACGTGGCTGGGGTGGGCTGTTGAGGGAAAGAGGGAGATAGAAAAAAGATGGAAAAATGAAGCTTTAAGTAGCATTCTTAAGTGTATTCCTCTTACTGAGAAATTAATATAGGGAAATGACAGATGGGCTGTCAGTTGTTTTTATATTAAAAAAACTAGTGTTTAAGAATAATTATTAAAACCTTATAAAAGATTTATTTTAGAAATCAAAACAGTGATACTCAGAATAGGCTCAAACTAAGTGACACAGAATTTCTAGTTAGGTAAACGATTTCCTTTGTTAACAGAAATCAACCTGCTTGCATTGCTTAAGGCCAACATAAAAAAAAAAAAAGAAAATCGACATAATTTTTTTCTCATTTATTAGACTTATCTATAGTAGAAAACTGCTGAAAAAAATCCTGTGGGGATAGAAATTGTATACTTGGTTTTCCAAAGACACCTCTTTAATTCTAATGGTGGATCTTACTTTTAATACTGTGTGCTGGCTTCCTTCACCAAAATATATCTGACCAGCTTTGCTGGACCTCAGACGGCTCAGAGGGTTCATTTATTCAGGTGCTAAAATCCTTCAGCGTGGCAGGGAGGTAATGGCAAGGAGAACACTGCTTCAACCGTGAGCCAGGGTTTCCAGGCCTCGACACCTAGAGATATACTACACTCACGCTGTCCTTCTTCATCTCCCTGGCAGCTTTGATTTTACTAAGTGGTTCCAACATTCCTAATATAGAAAATACGATTTAGAACACTCAGCAGGAAGACTGAGTAATGATTTGAAATCAAAAGACAAGTGTTTATATTTCATGGTACGTGAATACACAGTTCTATAGAAATGCATACAGAAGGTTTCTCTATTTTTTCCTTAAAAAAAGTAAATTTCTGTAACAACTCAGGGACTGAAATTTCTCCATAAAAAGTGGCTAAAAATAAATTCTTTGAGACAACTTACATAATTGTTCCCCAACTTTCTGGGACAGAGAAAAATCCACATTTTCGCCAGATGGAATCACAGTTAGTGATCACTGCCAATACATAAGTGCTTGAGCACGTTTTCCTGGAATGGGACTCCGCGGGCATGACTTGCTCCAAATGCCCCTTGGGAGTCCAGATAATAGTGTTTCTGTTCTTATAAAACAAGTCGTGTCCCACACAACAGCTGCGACCACACCTGAGATCAGCCGCCTTAAATTGTCCCAGTGAACTTTCACCCTGTTAAGTGATATTTCCTGGCAGAGGAGAAGCAGGTTTCAGCAGAGCTTCCTTAGAGAAATGTCAAAGTTGGTCAGGGTGATACGGTAACCGACAGTCGAATTCTGTATCCACACATCATAAAATAAGCCTCATCCTTCTGAGACTTGAAACACTGAGCACCACNGGTCGAATTCTGTATCCACGCATCATAAAATAAGCCTCATCCTTCTGAGACTTGAAACACTGAGCACCACACCAAATCTCTCAAGGTCGATACACTGGCTGGTCCTATTTATTTACTTCAACACAAAGCACTGTGCTTTGCTTTGAAGCAACCAAATAAATAAATAAGTGAAAATATATTTAAAAACAAAGTAAGAGGAAGTAGTGATTATTTGTGTTGCCAAGAATAGGTCACATAAAAAAAAAAAAAGATCACAATCATGGTGCCTTAAAGTGTCAACATCCCTACTGCACTTTAAATGATCTGATTTTTTAAAAAGTGCTTTTAAATTCAATGTCTCAGAGAATTGGACCCATTGCTTTAATTGTGTATGTGTCATATCTTCTCTATCTAGTGCTATTCATGTATAGAGCATTATTAGAATTCACAATGAAACCAAAAACATTTTTTCCTCATTGAATTCTAGTGAGGAGATACATAAATTGAAAAAAAGAAATTTCAAATAAATTATGAAATAAACTGGATGTATAAATAAATTACTAAATAAAGCTAATAAAACCAGTGATGCCCTCCATAGCCAGCGCAATTGATTCACTATTTAAGGATATAAAGAAAATGCCTTGAAAAATAAATTATAATTCCACAATGACTTTCTAAAATATTACTTCAGGAAGACAACTCGAAAACTTAAATCAGTCCAACTTTAAAAGTCTAGAAAAAGCCTAGTAAGATACTTTTGAACAAATATGAGTACCTCTGGAAATAATATAATCCTAGATTTTAAATAACTCCATAAAAACAGATAAATAGTATAGAATTTGGCCAAACCAAGTAATAACTGAATGGATTCTTTATCACTAAGTGTAAATGAGATAATATTATCTCTTCCTTTTCTGTCCATTAGACCATGACCAATGCCTGTTCTTTTTCATGCTCCCCAACCCTCCCATTTAATTTTTTATTACTTAACCTCTGAGTTATAGGTTTTTCTTAAGAAGTTTTGCTGAGTTTAGTCTTTTCCACCCTAAATCCAGATTGTACAGATTTGATATTCCCAAAACACCACTTTAAAAATGTCAGAAAGCTCTGAAAGTTTTTCACAGCTTACAAAGTAAAATCCAAATTCTATACACACAGGGCCCTTCTACCCNCTACACACAGGACCCTTCTACCCTACTCCTGTTTTCATACTCATTACATTTCTCTCCTTCACTGCAACTGGGGGTCCAGGCAAACTGAACTGTCCTGGCCTACTGTCCTGTCTGCTTTCCTGCAGTTTCTATTTCAGGCATTTCTCCTAGCTTGGAATCCCCTCCTGGCCACATACCCCCTGAACCAAAGCTCAGCCTTCCTTGGGTTTCTTATATGCTACCACTTCTGATTCCTACATTCCGGGGATTTTATCCTGAATGAGTAAAGCCATAATTGCCAAGTCCAAAAAAAGTTGTCACTCATCACAATTTCTCTAAAAAAAAATTTTTTTTTAAAGATTTTATTTATTTATTGACAGAGAGAGAGACAGCCAGCAAGAGAGGGAACACAAGCAGGGGGAGTGGGAGAGGAAGAAGCAGGCTCCCAGCAGAGCAGGGAGCCCGATGCGGGGCTCGATCGCAGAAACCTGGGATCACACCCTGAGCCGAAGGCACACGCTTAACGACTGAGCCACCCAGGCACCCCAATTTCTCTAAAATCTGACAATTACTACTTCCTCCTTGAAGCATTTGTCATCCTTGATTTAAAAGACAACAAAAACATTTTTCTTATTACAAATTATATAGTTTATGTTCACATAACAAATTTACAAAATGCAGACAAGAAAGTAAAAGTCACACGTAATCCATCACTTACCTAACCAGTGTTCAATGTGATTGTATATATTCCACTTTTTCCTATTTATATATAATACACAACATATACAATTATATATAAAGATGGGACAATGTGAAGGTACTTAGTGTCACTAAACCATAGTATACTTAAAATGACCAAAATGGTAAATTTTATGTACATTTTGCCACAGTATAAAATATTAGATAATGTACTATATACTATTTTATAACACATTTTATATAATAACCAGTTATATATTTCTATGATATTTCTAATCCTCAAAAATATTTTCTATGCTTGTCTTATCAGATTTTTTTAATCCATGATGATGGTACTTTTAATTATTTGGTTCAAGGAGTGACTGCCAGATTTCCCCACTGTAAAAGGAGAAATATTATCTGTGAGATGATCATTTGAGACTGTGAAAGTTTAGACTCCAGATATATTGTTAGCATCTACTTTGAAGGCAGAGACAATAGGAATTGTTGATGGACTGGTTGAGAAAGAGTAGAGAAATCTCAGATTTTTGGATTGAGTAACTGGGTGAATAGTGGCACAATTTATTGAGATGTGGAAAAACCTGGGTAGAAATGGGACCGCCTTTTCTTAGACAGAAGTGTGAATTGGGAGGCGTGTTTTATACAGACTGAGTGTGAGATATTTATCAAATATCTGAGTGGACATACCAGGAAGCCAATAGGCAGGACCAGCCTCATGGGCACATGAAATGTGCAGTCTCCCAGGGACCCATGCTGGGCTTAAGGCTCTGGTGTTGCTGTCTTGAAATTTTTAATAATTTTTAACAAGGGACTCTGCTTTTTCACTTCAGCGGGGGCACCCCAAATTTAGTAGGTGGTAGCACCAATTGGATATATCAATTGGGAGTATGATGGAGAGGTTGGAGGAAAACCAACCTCTGGAAGGTCTGTAAACAGTCTGGAAAAGAAGACAGATTTTGCAAATCAGACTAAAAAAGGGTGTCCAATAAGACTAGAGGGAAAAGAGGTGAGTGTAGTATTGCAGAAGCAATGTGAAGAAAGTTCTTCATAAGGGAGTAACCTGTTGGGTCAAATGCAGCTGAGCTAGAGTAAGGTGAGAACAGTAGACTGATCTTTGGATTTGGCAAGATGGAAATTGTTGGTGTCCTTAATAGGAACAATTTCAGTGTTGTGTGGGTTAAGAACAGGAGGAATGGATATGAAGACTGCAAGTATGTATACTCCTTTATCGCAGATTTGCTCTAAAGGAGAAGAAAGACACTGTTTCTGGGGAAGGATTAAAAAAGTGTTCAGAGCTATGTTTCTATCTAATGGGAAAAACCTAGAAGAAAGACTTTGATGTCATAGAGGAGGGAGGTGATTATTGGAACACAGTGCTTGGGTCAATGAAAGGGAATGGGATTCAGAGTACAAGCACAAGGGTTGACCCCAGAGGTGCAAATTTTTTCACCCATAGGAGATGAATAGAAGGGAAGGCATAGTGTAATAGGAGGGAAGGCATAGTGTAAGGGTACAGATATGAATACCTTTGTAGATTTGGGAGGTAGGTGGGTAATATCAGTCTTTTGTGACTGTTGTGTGAAATAAGATAAAACCTTTGGGCTGTGCTATAATATTTTATAGATCTAAGCCGTGTCCATTTCTCTTTTGAACTGAGGTTCATGTTTTCAGAAAACAAAGGCGGGGGTGAAAGAAGAGAAGAGCTAGGATGCTAACTTAATTTTATTTTTGTTTTGCTAAAATCAGGTTCAGATTTTTGATAAGAGGACCAAAAAGACAATTCCATGGGAAAAGAATAGTCTTTTTAGCAAATGGTGCTGGGACAACTGGATATCCACAAAAGATATCCAAAAGAATGGAGTTGGACCGATGCCTCACACCACATATAAAAATTAACTCAAAATGTACCCCATACCTAATTGTAAGAGCAAAACTATAAAACTCTTACAAGAAAATATAAACATAAATTTTCATGACTTTGGATTAAGAAATGGTTTCTTAGATAAGCCATCAAAATCATAAACAGTTAAAGAATAAAATAGATTAATTCAACTTGATCAAAATTAAAAAAACTTCTGTACTTCAGGGAGCATTATCAAAAAAGTGAAAAGACAACCCTCAGCCTATGAGAAAGTATCTGAAAAATTATATATTTGATAACAGTATCCAGAATATATAACTAACTGTTCCAACTAGTAAAAAGACAACCCAATTTAAAAATGGGCAAAGTATTTGACTTGCCATTTCTCCAAAGAAGATATACAAATGGCTAATAAAACACATGAAAAGATGGTCATCATTAGCCCTTATGGAAACACAAACCAAAACCACAATAAGACACCATTCCACACTCAGCAGAATGGTTGTAATAAAACAAACACAAACAAGTGTTAACAAAGCAGAGAAACTGGAAATATCACACATTGTCAGTGGGAATGCAAAATGAAGCAGCCACTTTAAGGAATAGTTTATGGGTTCCTGAAAAAGTTAAACATAGGTTACTATATGAACCACCAACTCCACCCCAGGCATATACACAAGAGAACTGAAACATGTTCATAGAAAGACTTGCACCCAAATGTTCATACTAGCATTCGTAATAGCCCCAAAGTCCATGCAACCCAAATGTCCCTCAACTGATGAATAAGCAAAATGTGGTGTCTACATACAACAGAATTTTATTCAGCCTCAAAAAGTCATGAAATACTGACACATTATAATATGGATGAACCTTCAAAGCATGTCCTAAGTGAAAGGAGAGGCAGGAGGATGCATATTGTATGACTGCATTTATATGCAATGGCAAGAGCCAGAGCTTCATAGAGATGAAATGCCACTGACCACTGACAAAGAACAAGGGGACTCCAGATAAAAAGGAACAATGTTAGCAAAGATGCAGAGGTGTATGGCATCTTTGAAATAATGTGCTTGCAATACAGCCTGAGCGTAGGCTAAAGAACCAAGGTAGAGTAAAGTAAGTAGATAGAGCCAGATTTTTAAACAACTTGAATACCTTGAACTTTATTCAATGAGAAGTCCTCTTGGCTTTTATAGCACCTCTCTCATGCCACTTCTAAACCTCTTGCATTATTTATTTTTGTTAACTACATACAAATTTGTCTCACTTAATAGACTGGGAGGCCCCTAAAGATTAGAGAGCATGTCTTAGTTCTCCTTGGCTTTGCAGGGCCCAGTGCAAAATGTGCCCACTAGGAGTTTGTTGAGTTTGAATTACTAAAATAAATTCAGTTAAGGCCACAGTAGTCCACATATACTTTGATGATTTATACGCTACCAAAAATTATCTACATATATGACAATAAATTTCCTCACTGTTACCTACCTTCTCTTTCATCAACCAGTCATACTATTATCAAACTATATGTTGGCTAATTGAACATAATAAAAAATAAATAAGTAAACAAAATAAAACAAAAAAGAAACCTTACCAGGAACACAATTAACATATTTTGTATGTTTTATGTATTGTATACTGTATTCTTACAATAAAAGTAAGCTAAAGAAAATGTTAAGAAAAGCATAAGAGAAATTTTTTAAAAAAGCTTTGGAAAAAAAACCTTTTTTTTTTTTTAAAAGATTTTATTTATTTGACAGAGAGAGACAGCTAGTGAGAGAGGGAACACAAGCAGGGGGAGTGGGAGAGGAAGCAGCAGGCTCCCAGTGGAGGAGCCTGACGTGGGGCTGGAGCTCAGGACTCCAGGATCGCGCCCTGAGCCGAAGGCAGACGCTTAACGACTGCGCCACCCAGGAACCCCAGAAAAAAAAAAACTTTTTAAATTGAAGTTTGGATCCCAGTGAAATGTCAAAATTTGAATAGTCAGAGCAATTGTACTGAGTGGCAGATTTTGGTGAATGGGTAGAAAACTATTTGTTCTTTAATAATCAAAATACTTAGAGAAATATCAGAGACTTTCATTTTAAACCACAAGAATATAAGGAGATTGGAGTTAAACACTGGAAAATATTTTTAATAGTCAGCTTATATGAAATAGTTCATCTGAGAAGACCTCGGAATATTTATTGTGGGAGCCAGCAGTAGTTAAGAACAGATTAGAAAACTATCTGTAGAGATAGAATTAGGTATTTTTTTCTAACCCACTCTGGGACCTTGGGGCCTTTTACAAACGTACTTTTCTATTAACCTTTGATAGGAAGGCCGGAGAGTGGCAACGCTCTGTTGGGGAAGTGTGTGGGGAGGCTTACCACTGTGCTTTTCACAAGGCAGTGTCAAACTCTCCTTGTCTCACATGCGAGCTACTGCAGTAAAGCCTGCAAGGTCGGCAACACAGTTAAAATATTTGTAGTTTTTCAAACAGGATGATTAGGAATCTTGTAGCTAAGAATCCTAATTTCATTTTTTAAAAAAGATTTTATTTATTTATTTGACAGGGAGATAGCCATCGAGAGAGGGAACACAGCAGGGAAGTGGGAGAGGAAGCAGCAGGCTCCCAGCGGAGGAGCCCGATGTGGGACTTGATCCGGGGAACGCCGGGATCACGCCCTGAGCCGAAGGCAGATGCTCAACGACTGTGCTACCCAGGCGCCCCCCTAATTTCATTTTGATGTTCACTAGTCAGTTGAAGATTCTGAAACTTGGCTCCAAGTATCAGAGCTTGAGACACTACAAGGAGCACACATGTTCAGGAAATCACTGGAGTGCCCTTTATGAAGTACAAACGGGGTGGTTATCACTGCTTTCTGTGGCTGGCTGGACTTTATAAATGAAGACAGTCATATTTAATTTCAGGACTTAATAGATGAGGATGCTTGAAGGACAATGGGTATGGTTAAAATTGTTGAATATCGATTCATTATTAATATCACAAAGTCTCAATCTTATGAAGTGTACTACTGTTACATGAGACTAAAATATGAAGTGCTGTTTGGCAAACATCACGGGGCACACACTTTCTGACACTGGGGCAGAGAGCTGCAGGGACTGGTTATGAGCCTCATAAAACAATGGATTTCTCCTGTATAAATAAGCAACATGTTACTGATATAGGGGCAATAGTGGGGTCAGGGCCCCGGTGGGGAGATGGCCCAGAGATTAAGTGGGGAAGATAAGAGAGCGGAGTTTTGACTGCTGTTGTATCTCTAAGGGTAGGCAGTACAAGGTTCCCCGGGGTGAGGAGAGTGCTTTCCAAAGACCCAAAGAGAGAAAACTCACACATAAAATTCTACTCTCTCAGAATCATACCTCAACCTCTGCGAGGTGTAGGTCAGCCAGATGAAAAGCATGGAACTTAAAACTCAAACTGAGCACATATAATAATAATATCACAATAGGAGCTAAGGCAGTGGCAGCAAAGTGAGTGACTGTTAGGTAGGTCCTGTCGTGGATGCAAAAAAAAAAAAAAATACCCAGGACACATTCCCTCTCCACCAG
Organism: Ailuropoda melanoleuca; assembly: GCF_002007445.2. NCBI lineage: Eukaryota > Metazoa > Chordata > Mammalia > Carnivora > Ursidae > Ailuropoda > Ailuropoda melanoleuca. The sequence goes on along the minus strand of NC_048228.1, from coordinate 39,618,689 downwards.
GCAGTCCCAATCAGGTTGAGGAGGAAAGTATAAACACATGAAAGGGTAAAGAAACAAGATAGAAGACAGGCAGGAAGTAACTGTAAAATAATCAAGAGGTATATTAATCTCAGCCTGTCAACAAAATATGTAATTTTAAAAAATTTTTTTATTTTTTATTTTTTTAGAGAGACAGCCAGCGAGAGAGGGAACACAAGCAGGGGGAGTGGGACAGGAAGAAGCAGGCTCCCATTGGAGGAGCCTGATGTGGGGCTCGAACCCAGGACTCTGGGATCACGCCCTAGCTGAAGGCAGATGCTTAACAACTGAGCCACCCAGNAGATGCTTAACAACTGAACCACCCAAGCGGCCCCCAAAATATGTAATCTTGGATAATTTGCCTAACTCAAAAAATAGTTGTGAAATGAATAATCTTTTCAGAATCATGATTTCTTCATCCAAAGTTACTTTTCAGACAAAAAAAATCTTTTAACAGGGCTACTTGACAAAACCATGATACACAGAAAATTGTCACATGCAAGGTTACCGTAATTGTTCCAGCATTATTGGGGTATCACTGACAAATACCAAATTGTATATACTTAAGGTATAAAATGTGATGAACTGATTACCACAATTAGGCAAAATAACATTTCCGTCACCTCACATAGTTATGATTTTGTTTTTGTGGTGGGAACAATTAAGATCAACCTTCCCAGAGAATTTCAAGCATATTATATAGTATTATTTACTACATTCATCATATTATACATTATATCCCCAGAACTTAGTCACCTTATAAACTGAAAGTCTGTAGCCTCTGACCAGTATCTGTCCATTTCCCCCTGCCTGTAGCCCCTGGCAACCACTGTTCTACTCTCTGTTTTTGAGCTCAACTTTTTTAGATTCCATATATAAGTGAGATCACACAGTATTTGTCTTTCTGTATCTGGCTTATTTCAGTCAGCATAATGTCCTCCGGCTTCATGAATGTTGTTGGAAGCAGCAGGGTTTCTCTCTTGTAATATGTGTGTGTATACATTACATCGTATACATACAAGAAATATACATACAGATACACATATACTGTATATATACACAATGGAATATTATTTCTACCACATTTTCTTTATCCCTTTATCTACTGACAGATACTTAGTTGGTTCCAAATCTCGGCTATTATAAATAATGCTGCATTAAACATGAGAGTGTAAATATTTCTTTGAGATACTGATTTCATTTCTTTGGGCATATACCCAGAAGTGGAATAGCTAGATCACACAGTAGTTCAATTTTTAAGTTTTTGAGGGACTGCCGCACTATTTTCCATAATGACTGTACCATTTTACATTCTTACCAACCCAGTGTACAAAGATTAAATATATACATCCTCACCAGTACTTGTTATCTCATCTTTTTGATAAAAGCCATTCTAACAGGTATGAGGTGATAGCTCATTGTGGTTTTATTTTGCATTTCACTGATGACTAGTGACATCATTTTCATATATCTGCTTGTCATTCCTGTATCTTCTTTGAAAAAAGTCTATTCAACCTATTTGCCCATTGTACATTGAACCCACTCCCCCACCTCCCCTCCAGTAACCATCAGTTTGTTCTCTATAGTTAAGAGTCTATTTTCTGGTTTACCCACCCCCCACCATGTTCATCTGTTTTGTTTCTTAAATTCCATGTATAAGTGGAATCATATGGTATTTGTCTTTCTCTGACTTATTTCACCTAGCATAATGCTCTCTAGATATGTAATGCAATACATATTGTTGCAGATGGCAAGATTTCATTCATTTTTATGGCTGAGTAATATTTCATTATACACACACACATCTATTTTTACCCATTCATCAGTCAATGGACACTTGGATTTTTCCATAAGTTGGCTATTGTTGATAATGCTGCTATAAACAGTGGGGTACATGTACCCCTTCAAATCTATATTTTTGTATCCTTTGAATCCTTTGTATCCAATTGCACTAACCTAGTAGTCAGTGGGTTGTAGGGTAGTTCTATTTTTAACATTTTGAGGAACTTCCATACTGTTCTCCAGAGTGGGTGCACCAGCTTGCATTCCCACCCACAGTGTAAGAGGGTTCCCCTTTTTCTCCCCATCCTCACCAATACCTGTTGTTTCTTTTGTTGTTAATTTTAGCCATTCTGACAGGTGTGTGGTGATATTTCATTGTAGTCTTGATTGGTACTTCCCGGATCATGAGTAATGTTGAGCATTTTTTCATGTGTCTGCTGGCCATCTGTATGTCTTCTTTGGAAAAATGTCTATTTATGTCTTCTGCCCATTTCTTAACTGGATTTATTGGTTTTTGGGTGTTGAGGTTCATAAGTTCTTTATATATTTTGGATACTAACTGTTTATCAGATATGTCATTTGCAAATATCTTCTCCCATTCCAAAGGTTGCCTTTTAGTTTTGCTGATTGTTTCCTTTGCTGTGCAGAAGGTTTTCATCTTGATGAAGTTGCAATAGTTCATTTTTGCTTCTGTTTCCCTTGCCTCTGGAGACATGTCTAGTAAGAAGCTGCTATGGCCAAGTCAAACAGGTTGCTGCCTGCGTTCTCTAGGATTTTTATAGTTTCCTGTCTCACATTTAAGTCTTTCAGCCATTTTGAATTTATTTTTGTGTATGGTGCAAGAAAGTGGCCCAGTTTCATTCTTCTGCATGTTGTTGTCCAGTTTTCCCAATACTTTTTGTTGAAGAGATTTTTTTCCCCATTGGATATTCTCTTCTTCTTTGTCAAAGATTAGTTGACTGTAGAGATGTGGGTTCATTTCTGGGTTTTCTATTCCATTCCACTGATCAATATATCTGTTTTTGTGCCAGTACCATACTGTTTTGATTACTACAGCTTTGTAATATGACTTGAAGTCTGGAATTGTGATGCATCCAGCTTTGCTTTTCTTTTTCAAGGATGCTTTGGCTATCTGAGGTCTTTGTGGTTTCACACAAATTTTAGGATTGTTTGTTCCAGCTCAGTCTTTGTCCAGTTTGTTTATTTATTATTTTTGCTTTGGAATTGTAGGAGTTTCTTATGCATCTGAATATTAATCCATTATCAGGTAACAGACTGCAAATATTTTCTCTCATTCCAGAAAAGACTGCTTTTTCATCTTGTTGATGATTTCTTTGCTATGTAGAAGCAGTTTGATGCAGTCCACTTCCTGATTTTTTTGTTTCCTGCACTTTTAGTGTCATATCAAAAAAATCACTGCCAAGACCAATGTCAAGGAGATTTTTTCCAATATTTTCTTCTAGTAGTTTTATGGATTCAGGTCTTACATTTAGATCTTTAATCCATTTTGAGCTAATATTTGAATATGGTGTAAAAGAGGGGCCAAGTTTCATTCGTTTGTATGCAGATATTCAGTTTTCCCAACAGTTTATTGAAGAGACTATCCTTACCCCACTGCGTAGCCTTGGTGTTCTTGTCAAACTGTATTTCTGTCAGCTTATTTCTGGGCTCTCTCTTCTGTTCTGTTAGTATATGTTTGTTTTTATGCCAATACCATACAGTCTGATTACTCATAGCTTCGTAATACAGTTTGAAATCAGGAAATGTGATGCCTTCAGCTTCACTCTTCATAAGATTGCTTTGGCTCTTAGGAGTCTTTTGTGTTTCCACATCAATTTTAGGATTTTTCTATGAAAAATGCCATTGGAATTTTGATAGAGGTTGTATTGAATCTGTAGATCTCTTTGGGTAGTATAGACAATTTAACAACATTAATTTTCCAATCCATGAACATAGGCTATCTTTTCCTTTGTTTGCCTTTTATCAATTTCTTTTTATCAGTTATAATTTTCAGTATACAGATTTTTTCACCTCCTTGGCAAAGTTAATTACTAAATATTTTATTCTTTTGGATGCTATTGTAAATGAGATTGTTCCCTTGATTTCTTTCTCATATAGTTCATTGTCAGCATACAGAAAAACAACTGAATTTTGCATATTGGTTTTGTATCCTGCAACTTCGCTGAATTTGCTTATTAGTTCTAACACTATTTTGGTAGAGTTTAAAGTTTTCTATAATAAAGATCATGTCATCTGCAGAGACCATTTTACCTTTTCCTTTCTTAGATTTTTAAAATTTTTTTCCTTGCCTAATTGACTCTGGTTAGAATTTCTATTACAGCATTTAACAGAGGTGGTAAAATGGGCACTCTTGTTTTTACTTCTGATGTAGAGGAATAGCTTTCAGCTTTTCATCAGTGATTATGATGTTAGCTATCGCTTGTTATATGTGGTCTTTATTATGTTGAGGTACATTCCTTTTACGTAATTTGTTGACAACTTTTAATCATGAAAGAATATTATGCTGTCAAATCCTTTTTCTGCACCTACTGAGATGGTCATTCATATGACCATTTTATCCTTCCTTTTGTTAATGTGGTGCATCATACTGCTCTGCATATGTTGAACCATCTTTGCATCCCAGGGAAAAATCCCACTTGATTATGGTATATGATCCTTTTAATATCTTGGTGAATTTGGCTTGCTAGTAATTTGTTGAGGATTTTTATGTCTACATTCATCACAGATACTGGCCTGCAATTTCCTTTTCCTGTAGTGTCCTTATCTAGCTTTGGTATCAGGGTAGTTCTGGCCTCATAAAATGAGGATAGAAGTTATCCTTTCTCTTCAATTTTTTGGAAGAATCTGCAAAGGACTGGTGTTAATTCCTCTTGAAATGTTTGGTAGAATTTATCCATGACATTATCCAGTCCTTGGAATTTATTAGGAAGTTTTTAATTACCACTTTAATGCCCTTACTTATTATTGGTCTGTTCATATTTTCTATTTCTTCATGATTCAGTCTTGGGACACTGTATGTTTTTAGAATTTATCCATTTCTTCTAGGATATCCAATTTGCTGATGTATAATTGTTCATTGCCGTCTCTCGTGATCCCTTGTATTTTTGTGGAATCAGTTGTAATGTCTCCTCTTTTTTTTAAAATAATTTTATCTATTTGAGTGTTCTTTGTTCTTGGTTGGTGTATGTAAAGGTTTGTCATTTTTGTTTATCTTTTCAAAAAGCCAACTTTTAGTTTTGTTGATCTTTTCTATTTTCTTTCTAGTCTCTACTGTATTATCTTTGCTCTAATCATTATTTTTTTCTTTCTGTTAACTTTGAGCTTAGCTTTTTTTCTTTTTCTGGCTCCTTGAGGTGCAAAGTTAGGTTAGTTGTTTGAGGGCTTTCTTTTTTTTTTAATATAGGCATTTATCACTATAAACTTCCCTTTAAGAAATGCTTCTGCCATATCCCATTAGTTTTGGTATGTTGTGTTTCCACTTTCATTTGTCTCAAAATACTTTGATATCCTTTCTGATTTCTTCTTTGGTCCACTGTTTTTTAGGACTGTATTAATTTCCATATATTTGTGAATTTCTTAATTTTCCTCCAATTATTAATTCATAGTTTCATGCCACTGTAGTGAGGACACATACAATTTCAATACCCTTAAATTTGATAAGACTTGTTTTGTGGCCTAATACATGTTCTATTCTGGAGAATGTTCCATGTGCATTTGAAAAGAATGTGTTCTCTGTGGCCACTGAATGGAATATTCTAGATAGTCCTATTAGGTCCATTTGGCCTACAGTGTCATTCAAGTTTTGTCTTCCTTTGATCTTTTTGGCTGATTTATTCATTGTTGAAAGTGGGGTACTGAAATCTCCTACTACTATTGTATTGCTATTTCTCCCTTTAGTTCTGAAAAATTTAGGTGCTCTGATGTTGGGTGCATATATATTTACAATTACTATATCCTCTTAATGAATTAACCTCTTTACCAACATATAGTGACCTTCTTTTTGTCTTGTGACAGATTTTGATTGAAAATCTATTTTGTCTGATGTAAGTATAGCCACCCCACTCTCTTTTGTTCACAATTTGCATGCAGTATCTTTTCCCATCTTTTCACTTTCAGCCTATGTGTCCTTAAAGTGCGTGTCTTGTAGGTAACATATTGTAACTGTATTTTTATCCATTCAGATATGTATCTGTTAATTGAAGAATTTAATCCATTTACATTTTAAGTGATTATTGATAGGTAATGATGTACTATTGCCATTTTATTGTTTTCTGCTTTGTGGTGGTTTTATTTCCTCTTGCCTTGCTGTCTTCCTTTGCGATTTGTTGATTTTTTGTAGTGGTATACATTGATTCCTTTCTCTATCTTTTGTGTAGCTACTAGAAGTTTTTTCTTTGTGGCTACCATGAGATTTAACTAAAACATATAAATAGCTACAGCAGTCATTTTAAGCTGATAACTTTAATTGCATATAAAACTTTACAATTTCCCCCTCTCCAACATTTTATGCTACTGATGTCACACATTACTTTTTTTTTTTTTTTAAAGATTTATTTAAGAGAGAAAGGGTGAGTAAGCATGAGCCAGCAGGGGTGGGGGGTGGGGAAAGGGAAAAGCAGACACCCTCTAAACAGGGAGCCTGACATGGGGCTTGATCCCAGGACCCTGAGATCATGACCTGAGCTGAAGGCAGCTGCTTAACCAGCTGAGCACCCAGGAGGTGCCCCACACTTTATTTTTTAATATTGTATATCCATTAACAAATTATTGTAGCTATATTTTTATACTTTTGTCTTTTGAATTTTATACTAGAATTGAGTGATTTCTAAATACAATATAGTGTTAAGAGTATTCTGAATTTGACTATATATTTACCTTTACCTAGTAAGTTTTATATTTTCATAATGTTACTTAGCTTCCTTTTAACTTGAATAACTCCCCTTTGCATTTCTTGTAAGGCAGATCTAGTGGTAATGAATTCCCTAAGCTTTTGTTTATCTGGGAATGTCTTTATCTCCCCTTCAATTTTGAAAGGTACTGCTTCAAAATACATATACAGCTTTGTTGGGTATAGTATTCTTGATTGGCAGGTTTTTTTTCTTTCACACTTTGAATATATCACCCTACCTCTTCCTGGCCTACATACAAGGTTTCTGCTACAAAATCTGCTCATAGACTTGTGGGGGTTTTCTTGCAAGTGATGAGTTGTTCTTCTCTTGCTGCTTTAAAAATTCTCTGTCTTCAACATTTTTAAACTTTTTTTTTTTTTTAAGAGAGTGAGTGGGATTGGGGGAGGGGGAGGGACGGAGGATGAGAGAGAATTTCAAGCAGGCTCCACACCCAGCGCAGAGCCTGATGCAGGGCTCGATCTCATGACCCTAAGATCACAACATGAGCCAAAATCAAGAGTCAGACACTTAACCAACTGAGTGACCTAGGTGCCCAACTCTGTCTTTAACTTTGATGATTTGTATAATCTGCCTCAGAGCAATCTTGATTGCAGTCCTTCAAGCTTCATGAATATGGACGACCATGTCCTTTCTAAGATTCAGGCAGTTTCCAGCCATTATTTCTTTAAATAGGCTTTCTTCCCCTTTCTGTCTCTCCTCTCCTTCTTGTACTCCAAAGTTGAAGTATATTCATTCACTTGATGGTATCCTATAGATCCTACACGCTTTTATCACTCATTTTCCTTCTTTTTTTTGTTTTTGTTTCCCTAATTATTCTAAATAACCTATCTTTATTTGCTGATTCTTTCCTCATGATCAAATCTGCTGATGAAGATCTCTATTGAATTTTCAGTTCTTTCAGTTCCTTCAACTTCACGATTTCTGCTGGGTTCTTTTTTATGGTTTTTACTTCTTATTAAATTTGTTGATTTTTTCAGGTATTAATATCCTGATTTCATTTAGTTGTGTGTGTTATCTTGCATCTTACTGAGCTTTTTAAAGATGATTATTTTGAAAAATGTTCAGGCAATTTGTATATCTCTATTTGGGTTTGGTTACTGGAGCTTATTAGTTTCCTTTTTGTGGTGTCATGTTTGCTTATTCTTTGTGATCTGTGAAGCCTTGTGTTGGCATCTTGCATCTGAAGGAGAAAGCACCTCTTCTAATCTTTACAGACTGTCTTTGGCACATAAAGACCTTTTTCTGTTGGGTCCCTGGGCTGATGCTACTGCCTCTGGGATTTCAGTAGCACAGGGCTAGAGCCAGGTCACGTGGCTGCTGCTGGGTCTGCAGTAGGATTTTGTAGTTGGCAGGACTGATCCCTGGGGTGATGGAACTGGCTTCAAGACCTTGGTCAGTAGAGCTGGCACTGGGACAAGGGTTGGCTTTCAGGTCTACAAATAGCGGGATTTCAGGTGTGCAGATGAGTATGGCTCCTGCCAGGTTCCTGGGAGAATTCCTGTGAGCTCCCTGGGAGGTTCCCTGGGTGGGCAAAACTGGCCTGACAGGGGCTGGAACTGACCTTGGTCAGTAGGGCTGGCACTGGGACAAGGGTTGGCTTTCAGGTCTGCAAATAGCAGGCTTTCAGGTGTGCTGGTGAGTGTGGCTCCTGCCAGGTTCCTGGGAGAATTCCTGTGAGCTCCCTGGGAGGTTCCCTGGGTGGGTAAAACTGGCCTGATAGGCAGGGGCTGGAACTAAATCATTGGGCTGCTTTGAGGTTAACAGCGAACACTGAGGTGTGCAGTCTTTCCTTTAGCAGTATGGATAGGTGTGCCTCCTACCAGGTTCCTAGGTGGGTAGGACTTCCCTTAGATCATTCCCAATGGGGTTGGAGCTAGGTCACAAGGCCATTTCAGGATATGTCAAGGTCAGACCACATTCAACAGGCCTGCCTCTGGGCAGTATGTTTCCCATCACATACCTGGGAGGGCAGGACTACTCGTAGACCACAGGTGAGGAGAGCCGAAGCCAGAACAGCTTTAGAATCCTTGGTCAGACTAAGGTTGGAGGGTCTGTCTCTGGGGACATGGACGAGTGTCTCTCTCACCAGGTCTCTGGGAAGGAAGGATTATTTCTGGACTAAAGCTGAGAGGGGCTGGAGCCAGGTCACAGGCCACTTCAGGGTCTGTAGCTGAAACTGAGGCCATTGGACCTATTACTCAAGGTATGGGTGGGTGTGCCTCCTCCTTGGTCCCTTGAAAGATGGTGTTAGCAACAGCAGCAGGGCCAAACGGGGCTGTAGCCAGGTCTGCAGGTAGACTGGGCTCTTTTCTGGGTCTGTAGCTACAACTATGAAACCACAGTTTGTGAACTTGCCCCCTGGGTGCAGTCATGTCTTTTCAAATTGGCCTTCTTCAGTCTTGGGCTCTATACGGGTTTTGCAACCTTTTACCTAGATCCTGAAGCTCCCACAAAGGCACTTTTGTCCATGAATAGCTACCAGTTTACTGTTGCTGTGGGGGAAAATGAGATGGGGGCTTCCTATTTTGTCATTTTGCTCTATAATTTTTAAAGCAAACATCAAGACAAAATATGACACATGGTCTAATCTTATGAGAATATAGGCATACCTTGTTTTTTTGAGCTTTATTGCACTTTGCAGATACTGAATTTTTTATAAATTAAAGGTCTGTGGCAACCCTGCATTAAGTAAGTCTATTGGTGCCTTTTTCCACCAGCATTTGCTCACTTTCCACCAGCATTTGCTCCGGGTCACATCGTGGTAATTTCACAATATTTCAAACTTTACATTATTATTATTATATTTGTTATGGTGATCAGTGATTATGACTTACTGAGAGCTCAGATAATAAGTTAGCATTTTTTTAGCACTAAAGCACTAAATTTTTAAATTATGTACATTGTTGTTTTAAACATAATGCTATTGCACACTTACTAGATTACAGTATAGTATAAATTTTATATGTACTGGGAAATCAAAAAGTTCATTTGACTCACTTTATTGAGATATGTGCTTTACTGTGGTCATCTGGAAACCAAACCTGCAAAGTATCTGAAGTTTGCCAGTGTCTGGAACCGAGGTAGTCCTGGAAAGTGTGGGTGATGTGGTGGCTGTAGGTATGAGAAAAAGGCAACCATAGAGCTGAGGGAGAAGAAACTGGAAAGACAAGTATAGAGGACAGAGCAAGGAGCCTCCTGTAGGCTGGGCACATGTGAATCACTAAATAGTTCTGAGCAGGAGTATAACCTGTTTAAAAGTTTCTGGGTCTGCTGAGGTGGTTAGGAATGGGGTAGTAATGAAGCAAAATGAAGACAGTGAGATTGTCAAGAGTATTTGGGAATTGGCTGGCTATGGGCGGATGATGGGGGAGGTGGGAAGGGAAGGGTCTGAGGTACCAGAGGGACTAGGCTGACCAGTCTGCTAGTTAGAGGGATGCATGAGTATGGCTCAGTAGAGTCTTCTGAATGGGAGAGACAGGTGTAGAAGTTAGAAGTTGAAGATGGAGGCACAGGACTAACTTGTGTGAAGAAAATGAATCCAGCAAGTTAGTGGAATGCAGAAAAATGTAGTAACTATGTAACCACAAGGTGATGGAGGCCTAATTCAGAATTCTGCTCATGGGGGAAAATGGAGAAAGGGATGTTGGAGATACTGATAAAGAAATACTGACGAGATTTGGTGACTGATTATCGAAAAGGTTTTGAGTCTAGTGTTTGAGAGAATGAAACCCACAGCGAAGTGGAGATGGAAGAAGACAGGAGGTGTGTTTGGTATGGTGAGTTTATTGTAAAGGCTGAGGTACAGGTAGCTGACAGACACCAGAATCCTAGAACTGAGTTCAGGTCTGAGATACTGGATTTGAAAACTGACATGCTGTGACTAGATTCGCTGTGGAAGGGACAGGAGACAGAGGGGGAGCAGGTGGTCAAGGAAGGAGACCTGAAGGTCGCTGAATTTGAAGGTGGGAAGGAAAGGGAAAGAAAATCACAGGGGGTAGCCACGCAGGAAATGAGGAATTTTTAAGGATATGTGAAGCACCACATTACATTCGGTATGATGAAGATCGTTTTTTAAAAAGTGGAAAGTATGCAAAAATATATTCCTGCGTAAATACATTGAAAGAAGTCTGGAAGAATATACAACCAAACCTATAACAGCAGTTACCCAAGGAGGAGAGAGGAAAGAGGAAAGAGTTAGAATTAAGGAGCAAGTGATTTAATGGGAGCTTAAGCCTTACTGGTGAGGTTTTAAATTTTTCAAAGAAGAATGTACTCCCCCCATAATTCATAAGTATTGAAAAATGGGATAAATGGACAAGAAAGCACTTTTAGAATAGAACAACTCTCTCAGGCAGAAATGCTCTCTCAAGAAAGATAAGTCTTTAACACACACTGAAAAGTGACTTATTGTAGTCTACCTTATTCATTAAGTTAAAAATAACTCTGCAACAAAGGTATTTTCTTTAGCTTTATATGCTTCATCATATAATTTTAGGTAAGTAATTAGCAAAGTGGTAACTATTTTTTCTTATTGCAGAAAATGAAAGCATTTTAATCACTCGTAATTGCTTTCTCTCTTCATGCAAGAGCCAGGTACACAACTTTCATTGTTGATATTGTCTGTAGGACACCCACTATGGGGAAGGAGACCATCAACTTCTGTTGACATAGAAGCACATTGGGTAACTTTTCTGCTTATGAAAATCGACCTATGACCTTTTTGGTGAAACTCCCAAGATGGGAGCTTTTTTCTTTTTGCTTCTATGTTTCCCTGAAATACTGATCATTTCAATAACTTTTGATTATAGCAAACCACAACCTAGAATTCTTCCAGATTCCATCCATTCAAAGAGCTTTCTCTCCATCTTCTCCCTCCTTATGAATCAACTTTCAAGAAGAACTGACCTTTATTCCTGCCACCATACTCTGTTATAGTCAATGAAAAGTATGAAGGGACAAATTATCTTAAGATGTAACAAGCATAACCTTCTCTGCAGATAGCATTTACTTATAGTAACAGGTGCAGCATTTTAGCAATCTGCAAACAAATGACTTTCTTGTTAGAGTATACCCATTTCTCCTTATTCCAGCAATTGTTTATTTATTTGGTACCTGTTTTTTTAAAGCAATGTTATCAAGATATATTTTACTTATCATAAACTACATTTTCAAGTCTACAGTTCAGTGATTTTTAGTAACTTTACAAAGTGGTCTAGCTATTACCATAAATCAGTTTCAGAACATTTTCATTCTACCAAATAAGGTCCCTCAGGGCATTTAAATTAATCTCTGTTCCTCCCTGGTCCCCCAGCCCCAGGCCCAGACAATCACAACTCAACTTGCTGTTTCTTTAAACTTGTCTTTTCTGGACTTTTCATATGAATGGAATCATACATTACATGGTTTCTTGAGTCTTCACTCTGCCTTTGTAGAACAAAACTAGAGATTTTCCTTTGGCCTTTAAGAAAATCACACATTTAAAGCAATACATTACCTTTCAAAAAGACCATTACAGTAAATACTATTTAACAACTAAAAACTGAAAAAATGCTAATTCTGTTCTCTACTTAAATTCTAAAATTAAAAAAATTCTCAAAGTAATAAATGTAGTGCTAGAAACATGAAAGGATCACTTATCTATTTCACATGTTGAAACGGATAGTAAGATGGCTATCCCTGAAGCTTCAAATTTTTTTAACATCTCAAATGCTACCCGTAATAGAACCTTTCCTTCTTCTTTTTGAGCATGGATATGTAACTTTCTTTTCCAGGAAAATTTTTAACTGGCCTATTTCTTAACATACTAATGCTTACAGTTTTTCTTCCTCAGTATCTTTAAAAGGAATAAGAATATCAGGTGCACTGAAAGGAACTGGAATGTTCCAGCCTTGCTTAAGGGATGCACTTGTCCAATAACCTTCTGATTTCTGAGAGTGCCTCTAACCCACCAAACTTGCACACTGTACTTGCACTGCGGAGAAGGACAGGCACTGACTCCTTTGAAGCAGGCGTGCCAGATCAGAAATTACGCTTTTTAGTCTACTGTGAATTTTAGTAATGCACATATCTTAATTACAAAAAAAGTTGTTTTTCTTTTTTTTTCTTTTTTTTTTTTAGAGAGAGGGAAAGAGATGGTAGGGGGAGGGGGGAGAGAGAGAATCCCAAGCAGGCTCCACACCTAGCACAGAGCCTGACATGGGGCTGGATCTCACAACCCTGAGATCATGACCTGAGCCAAAATCAAGAGTCGGATGCTTAACCAAATGAACCACCCAGGCGCCCCCACAAAAAAGAATTCTTAACAGTATTTTAGTAACTGCTGGTGTGAGTTTTAGAAAGCTAATGTTTTCACTGAGTTAAATACTTCTGCCTTTGGCTTAGAATTTAGTATAAAATAGAGCATTCCACTGAGATACTTATCCTTAAGCTTTTTTTCATTTAATCACTCTAATTGTGAGAGATTCTATGAGGATTAGAAAAATGATTGTTGTTTATGTGATTATATCCTCAATGTCAATTGTTGACAATTATAGAAATAGAGAAAAAAAATGATATTCATCTGAATACATAATATTCCAAGATAGAAATCAGCCAATAAGCAGTAAGTGATAACCAGCTCTTCTCTCGATTCACAAAACATCACATTTTAAGCATGTTACTCTCTTTGCTTTTATTTTTGCTGCCACTATCTGAAGACCAGAAAATAATGAACACATGCCGGGAACAAGTCATATTTCTACTACATCTTAAGAAGAAATGAGACTATACAGAAAAATTGAAACAAAGAAGAAAAAGACCAAAGTGAGACAACCTGGGAAAAATACTGAACAAGGCCTCAACCCTAAACATTGTTATCAAAGCATACTGTTAGCCAAAAATCACTCCTTAAAAGTCTGAGAAATCAGCCTTTAACCTGTTGTTTAAAAATCACAGGACAGGGGAGCCTGGGTGGCACAGTCCTTAAGCGTCTGCCTTCCGCTCAGGTCATGATCCCAGAGTCCTAGGATAGAGCCCTGAGTCAGTCTCCCTGCTCCGCTGGAAGCCTGCTTCTTCCTCTCCCACTCCCCCTGCTTGTGTTCCCTCTCTTGCTGGCTGTCTCTCTCTCTCTCTGTCAAATAAATAAATAAAATCTTAAAAAAAAAAAATCACAGGACACTTCACCATTGCGGAAATCTCAGTACCAAAGGTTCTTTCTTGGTGGTTAATTGATATGTTAACTGTGCTGAAAACCAAACCGTGAAGTATAAATGTGATGCACTGATTTTAAAGTGCAAACAATATGATCTTTTGTTTTGTTTAGTAAACCAAACTCACCAGGTCATAGGTCAAACAATAACAGATTTTGCTGAATTGTTTTTTTTTTTCTTTACAAAGAGGAACTAAAAAATAAAAGATCAATAACAAGGAAAAGCCCAGCTAAGTGCTTCTTGACAATTCCTTGAAAACAAGTTGGTAAACCAAAGTAAATCTTGTATTAGGGGCACGCAGGTGGCTCAGTCGGTTAAGCGTCTGCCTTCAGCTGAGGCCATGATCTCAGGGTCCTGGGATTGAGCCCCATGTTGAGCTCTCTGATTAGCGGGAAGCCTGCTTCTCCCTCTCACTCTCCTTCTGTGTGTTCTCTTTCTCAAATAAATAAAATCTTTTTAAAAAACTTGTATTGGATAACGGGCATACAACAATATATTTAATACACATTGCCAATCTTTCTGTTTTAAGACTGGCGCAATTAATGAACTATTAAGGAAAAAAGTGGAAACACACACTTTTAATTTATTTAAAATTTATGAACTAACCAATAACTTGTTCTGGAAAGTAACTGCAAATGGAAACTATCTCATAAGTTCATTTTTGAAATGAAAATTGGCATGATATTCATTCTGATACTTCAAAGATATATAAAGGATTTAACGTTTATTTTCAGTTAAATTTATTTTAACTATGTCCACCTGTCTTTTGACAGTCTGTCTCACAATCTATTAAGAGGTATGTAAAAAGTAACATCTCTGCATGGACACTATAGATATGGATGGAGATGAGAACTTGGATGAGTTACTACTGCAGGACAGTGAGTAACAAAGTTTCTATCTAAATCTTTAAGGTTGCCAAGTGTGAAGGAGTCAGTCCTTAAGGCCCTACTTTATGAACTTAGAAAATATATAAAAAATTCACAAATATTAATGCACATTGGTTTCAGCTGGAGATAACATGGACCAGCGGAACCAAGAGTCGCCAGAGCAACGTTAGCTGTGCCTTCTCCCCATCACCTCACTTCTTGATTTGTATCTCAGAAATACAAATTATCTCCAAACAGGAAGCTCTTTTCTTGTTACCTTTAGGAGCAAGAAACTTTTTTTCCCCTTTCATTTTCTGACTGGATAAAAATAATGATATAAACAACTAAAATTTGAATTTTTCTTCTCATTATTTTGCATATGGCATTCCTGGCATAATTCCCTGCCAATTTGGGAAGATAACATCTACACCAGCTCTTGTCACCCAGCCACCTGACTCTGATATTTAAACTAGAGAAGAGAACTTCAAAAAGGCCCAATGTTTCTATCTGTGTCCCTTATTCTTTTAGGAACTTTCCTCAGTGCCCGAGGCCAGTTCCTCCACCAATGACACCCTTGCCCTCAGCAGTGAGGGCTGCACAGCAACCCCCCCACCCCAGACACAGCTGCCCACCAGGTGCACAGCCTGCCTTCCTCGGAGTGTCGCACCCTGGTTCCTGAATTCTCTCCCGACGCCTTGTTCCATGACCTCCCAGCTTATAAACCAGCTTCTTTGTCCCCATGGACTCTGCCTGTTTCGCACACAAATCTGCCTACATTTCAGTCATTATTGTAATACCCCAAATGGAGTCGAACAAACAAAACAACCCCAACCCTCTCTGGGCTGAGCCCACTCCTGGAAGCAATATCCTGCTGTCTGCCCTCCCTCAAGGCACATGCCTGTCTGCCCCATCGCGGAGGCTCACAGGTGCTAGTGGATCGGCAGCGTGACCTTCTCGCTGGTCTCCCACCAGCACCCTTAACCTCTCCTTCTGCACTGGTGCCACAGGAGCTGTTACAAATCCAAGTCTGCTTAGATCATCTGCTGCCTTATATTCCTGCAATCACGTTCTGTCATTTTCAAGAGAAAATACGAACTCTTTAGTATGGGGGACAGCTTTTCACTATCTGATCTATTCAGCTCAGTCCTTAGCCCACCTCCCGCCTCTCCAGCCACCTCAAATCCACGGCTGCAGTTCTCCCCCGAGCTGTCCTCCTCACCCCGCGTGCCCTGGCACTTGCCTTTTTTCTTCCAGGAGCCCCCTTATCTCGATTCCCCTGCCCAGTAAATTTCTATTTACCTACTCACACTAGTTCACAAGCTGTCCTCTTTCTGAAACCTCTCTGACCCTCCTCTCCCAGTGTGGTCTGTGCCCCTCCTCTGGCCTCACACAGCTACCTGTGCCCTGTATTGGAAGCTCTTTAAGAGCCCTGGAATCTTTGACTTTATCACCAGCCCATTTCCGACTGCTCAGACCATGACGGGTTCCTAGTGTATGTGTGCTTCACGGTCATATTCAACTTTTATTCACTTTTCCTTTGTCTCCCCAAGTGCAGGACTTATGTCTCTCATTGTCCGAATATGCCACATAACTAGATCTCTGTAAAGATTAATGTCTGTCGAAAGAACCAATACTATAACTTTCTCCAAACTCTCCCTGTCTCATTGACCCTGCAGGAGATGAAAGATTACTTTTCCTAATATACCAACTTACCATGGTTCCCATCACCTACCCCACCTAGCTGAAACTTTCACTGACTTCCTGTTATCTGCAGGATGAAGCCCAGTACCCTTCCTCAGTTCTTTTGCATAGAAATGCACTTTCCTTGACCTTCACACACTCTCTCCTCCTCCTTCACATCTCAGCTTAGGCTTTCCCTGCCTACTCAAACTAAAATTGTCTCTGAGTGAGTCTCTGACATTAACCTGGTTTAGTTTCTTAATATGCCCACTTATTAGAGCTGAAATGATCTTCACAGGTTCCCCCCCCACACGTGTTTTCCTATTGCTCCTCTCACTAAAATACAAGGTCCATAAACACAGGGCCCTGGTTGGCTTTGTTCAATGCTGCATCCCCTGTTCTAGAGCCGTTCCTGGAACCAGAGGTTAGGTGTTGAACAATTGTTCAGTGAAGGAAAGACTAAATGCAAAAATACTTCAGGCTGGCATTCAAGGTCCTCACTGACTTGGCCCCACTCCATTTTCCCAGCCTTACCTCCAACCAATTCCCCACATGACACCTGTTTGTTATTTCCCAAATACCTCTATTATGCTTCCTGACAGGGCCTTCTTTTTCTTCCTATTTAAATTCTCTTCATCTTTTATAGAAATTTCCTCTTTCATAATGCAATCCAAAGTGGTAAGCTCCTTAGCTATAGTATTTATCTGTTTAATATTGTAAATATCATTCAATTTTCTAGAGCTCTCTGTCTTGTAATGGATTTTTTTAAGAAATAGGTTTAAAGTTATAACAAAAGATTAAAAATTCTTAAAAGGAAAAATTCTATATGCTGGGAGTTAATAAGATTCAGACCTCATCTCATCTATTTTAAGAAAACTGCATGCCTTCCTCACGTAAACCAAAGAGGTTTGCTTTCAGGTATAATTTGCAACGTAATAGCTAAAAGGCTACATTCAAAATCTGTTTGTGACAGTTGGTCCTGGTGACAACTCTGATGCCCGTTTTAATTGCAAATGATATTGGCCACTGAACATACTATGAAAGGCAACCAAAAAGTAACTCTTTCAACTTTTAACTCTGAGCCCGGCATAGTCCAATTGACTTAATAATTTGTCTTAAATTAAAAACAAAAATAAATATAAATAAAATACAATAAATCACGAACACTTCTAGTGATAAGAACTATTAGTCAAAAACACGTGGGCCTAAACATCAGAGCAGACAATGCAACATATAACATGTAAACAAAAGAAACATGCCAACCTGGACACCAACTTTGCAACACTAGCATCCTCTGCCGAATTCATGTCATCCCAGCAGGGTTTTCTACGGCTCAGCCGCAGGCTGACCTGAGGAACGCCATCACATAGCTCTGGCTGTGGAACTCTGTGGGCATGAATAGATCCCTCACTCCTGGATTTGGGGATCTAGAAAATAAAATTTAAAAGAGAGAGGAAGAGAGATTTAAAATACCTTTCAAATTAAGCTATTGAAGATAATTTATTCTAATTTATTAGTAATCTATTAATAATATTCCAGAAAAATATCAACTTGGTATAGAATTTAAAATACTTAAAAGAACTGTCATATGGCAAAGGGCACAGGGAAGGGGAGAAATCAATACTTCCAAGGGGAACTTTCAAACCATACACAGCCCACACCTCTCTCCTGGATTCTGATACAAATCTTCCCCAGGCATCTGCACCCGCAATCCCCCAGAATAACATTCTGTGTAGTAAGAGATTATGAGAGTATATCTGACTGACAACCTGGAGTGAAGGAAAGAAGTAGTAGAAAAAGCCAGGGAAAAAAAGGGCTGAGAACCACTGAAATGGAGGATGCCAATGTCAGAAAGGTGTCCAAAAATATTTACTACCAACAAGCAAAATACACACGTTTGCTAATAGTTTCTGTTGTGTTGTAATCTTCTTTTATAGGGCAAAGTATGGTCTAATACATTTTTAACTAAGGAAATAACCAGAAAAAACCCCACCTTTTTAATTCTCATATATCTCTGGAAGCATGGGCCACACAGTGCCAAATGAACACTGGTGTATTGACTTCTCTTATCTGAAGTTATGTGCAACCTCCACCCCAGAAATACCCTCATGTTTTCATATTAAAACAGAAAGAATATGAATACAACTTATGTCCATCTCCTAAAATTGTGTAAAAATCATGTGAGAGTTTCGGGAAAGATTCAAACCCTTGGATCAATTGTATTTATTGTACTGGAAGCTTTTTCTCATCTCTAAGCTTTCTTATGCTTGTCCTTCAACTGGAATGTCATCCATTCATCACTGGCCACTCACCAACTGCCTAAGACCAAACCAAATTTTAACTTCCTTTGAGGTTGAGATAAGAATACACTGCCCACAGAGCTTCTCTTATTAACCTCAGGTCTTAATGACCTTTTCCAACTTTGAATTCCTGTAATACACCACCACAAAATCTACGCTTGGTTTCATGTCATCTGATACCGTCACCTTTGTTGTTTTATAGTTTTAGGTTATATGGCCTCAACCAGATACCTGGAGACAGAGATTATAGTCTCATGCTCTTCCTCTTTCTCCCCTCTCCCTCTCTTCCTCTTATGTATATTATTATTTTTGATGATTGAGCCATCAAGTCTAGCAAAGCTTTGAACCCATTTATACTTATTGTCAGATAACACAGTTTTCAACTACAAGGTATTCCCAAGACACTGACTGACCAAGACACTAGGATAACAGGCAATTAAAAAAGTAATATAGGGACAATTATAAACATAAATATTTAATAAATTCATACTTCTATGAGGATTACATAAAAATAACATTTGAAAATAATTTAGCAAATAGTTACATTTAGCACAGAACAAAGTAAACACTCAGTAAAAACTAGCTTTTATTAACATTGTTGTTAAGTGAAATTTATCCAAACCTGATGATTACTAACGAATTTCCATTACTAACGAAGTTCTATTTCATTTCTCTGTAGAACTTCCATAGTTCATGAATCAAGGAAAGCAAGGCAAAAAAATTTTTAAATTATGAACTACAGTTCACAGAGATATTTGCCAAGATCACTATGAAAGAAATATTAGGGGCACCTGGGTGGCTCAATCAGTTGAGCATCCGACTCTTGATTCTGGCTGACATCATGATCACAGGGTCTGGGATTGAGCCCTGCATTGGGCTCCATGCTCAGCGGGGGTCTGCTGGAGATTCTCTCTTTCCCCCTCCCTCTGCCCCTCCCCCCACTTGCGCTCACTCTTTCTCTCTCTAGGATAAGTCTTTTTTAAAAAGAAATATTTAGATAAACAGCAAGAGAACATCTGAAAAGTACAAATATATGCTATTATATATTTCATAAAAGGGCTCCTTTTGCATGTGGTTATTTTTCATAAGCGTAGACAGGAAAAATAAACACACCGAAAAAGCAGTAAGATTTCAAACTAGTTAGCTAAAATACCTCATGCCCAGACTTAATTCTCTCTTAATATTAAAACAAAAACAAGAGCAGTTGTTTGGCAACATTTCATGGTGCTAAAATAAGGACATGGCATTTTACGTTCAGGGATAATTTGGGGGTTCTAAATTCGATTCAACAGTTTATGCAAAGAAGAAATATTCTAAGGTAAAAAAGTAACATGCAGCTGATTCCATTTTGTCAGTTTATATTAAAACAGACTACACAATGCAAATCACTTAAAATTCAGATACCAGAAACTATATCAGCTACATTATCAAAGTATATTTCTGTGATGATTTAATCTCCGTAGAAATAAAATAAACATGACTGTCATTAACCATGAACTTCAAAATATGAACTCATTATTAACATATACCAAAGCAATACAAAGAACTGAACTTGTGCACAGACCATGAAAATACCACGTGAAGTTCATGAGAGAACAAAATTGTTAGTAAAAACTAGCTCAGGAACTACAGACTATCAGCACTCGAGAGTATATACATATATACACATATTTTGAAAGGAATGCATATGTGGGATTAATGATACAGTCTTGAAGATGTACCTTGAAAACCAAACATTTTCATTAAAGAAATGACTGTAGGAAAACTAGAGTGATAAAATTTTAAAACCTGCTACCTTGCTGTTATTAATTTTAGTACATATATATGAACTTTGAGAAAAGGAAAGAGATCACACTTTCTTTGCCTTAGCTGGAATTGAGCTTTTTAAAAACACATGATTTGAGCCTCGGCCTTATTGGGTAGGTAGAAGGGATGGTTTTATTTTTATGCTCTGAGTATCCATCTCAGGTTGTGTAAAGTTCAGTGGTTGACTTTGAGATGGTACTCAAGACTCCTTTCATCATAACTCTCTGAGAAGGAGTAGGACCTCAGTCATCCAAGGACAAGGATACAAGGAGACATGTTATTACAATATAACTTAAAGCAATGGTTCTCACTGGGAGCCAGTTTTGTCTGGAGACATTTCTGGTTGTCATGCTGGGGGTGAGGCTATGTGCTACCGTAGTCTACTGCGTAGAGGCCAAGATTGTGACTAAACATCTTACAATGCACAGGACAACCTGCCATGAAGAAGAGTTATCTGGCCCAAAATGTCAGCCGAGCTGAAGCTGAGAAACCCTGCCTCAGGGAATGTTAAGAAGAAACCTGTATTAATGCAACTCCTCTCTTTATATATTTTTCTTCTGGTCCCACCTTCCCCTTTTTGCCATTGGCATGTTAGGATGTAATGGGCCCAGATCGGCTATAGGTTGAGTGGAAATGGGCCAAGGAGGTCACCTAGGCCTGCTCTGTCTAATCAAGGGCTGTTCCTGATTCCATGAGATTCAGACAAGCTCTGTGGGGCAGGGACTCCAAATAGGACTAAAAGCCTTACCCAGATAAACGGACTAATGTGCTTGCAGAGACCCACCTGCAGCCTCGCTCACGACGTGTGGCTGCAGCAGGCAAATGGCCAGTGGTCTGGGATGCTGACTGCGGTGGCCAGCTTTCTCTTTCCACTGGAGATACCCATTTTTCACACCACACTTGGTGGCTCTCTTTTAGTGATTTCTTCACGATAACTTCTGTTCTTGAAGGTGAAAACTATGAACGCCCCCAAACCATCTATGGAAAACATTTTGCTCGGAAGAATCTGCCACTGACTGAGTTAAGCATCTAGGAACATGCTGTGTGATCTATGTGTACCACTGAAATACTAAGAGTTCCAGGGATGGTAAAAAGAGCACATTCCATGCATGTATTTGCAGGCACGGAACAGACTAACACAAGGAATTTGAGCTGCTTTAGATTTTGAGACACCATGGGAATAGAAACACAAGAGTAACTTTTGACAATGTAAAATTAGGAAATATTCTCTTAGATGTTGTTGTTACTATAAAGATTTAGTGAACATTTCTCTGTGTTAGGCATGTTTCCAAGAGATTTACGTCAATTAATCCATTTAACTGTCACAACAACCCAAAGAAGCAGGGACTATTATTATTGCCATCTCACCAATGAGGAAACTGAGGCACCAAGAATGTGAGTTATTTGTCCACTGAGTAAGTGGCAGAGCTACAGTTACAACCCAGAGAGTCAGGCCTCAGTACTTGTGCTCACCACTACTTGCTGATTTGGTTACATGTGAAACGTTAGAACTGCAAGAAGAAAAGGCACTTTTGGATGAAAGTCACATTACATCCCATAATGCAAACCATTTTCTGCCCCCCCCCCCTTTTTTTTGGCATTGGTAGTTAAGACTCTCTTTAAATGGATCTCTCTGGCATCTACTGAACCATTCTAGCAGTATAATCATAGGGGAGAAAATCAGATATGAGGACAAAACTATATGGAAAATGTATTCATCATACTTTTTATTTATAATAGGCCAAAAAAATCTAGCATTTTAGTCAAATTGCTATCATAGGTAATTATAGCACATCTAATATGATGAAGGATCATTTAATCATTAAAATGTCTCTAAAGTTTTTAATAAGACTGAAATACTTGTGCTATGATATAGTGTGAGCCCATTTAGCAAATAAAAATGCACAGTTATATGCCTCCAATAAAATTCCGGTCATCACCACACTTAAAACATACATGAATAAATTTCAAAGGCCAAAAACCAAATTCTGTCATAGTCAACACTACAAATGTTTTAACATGGTCTCATCTTTAAAAATTGAACAAGAAATCCAGCACCGGAAAAACACGTCTGTGAAGCAAGGCTCTGATTCACCCTGATACACTGACGTGAGGAACATTAAAAAATAATGTGCCTCAACTTAATATTTATCCATATGAATCTGTCAGTGTGAGGGCACAACAGTCAGTCCTTGGGAGGGCCCTCTATGCCCCCGGCAAGTGCAGGGTGGGAGGTGTCTGCCCTGCAGGCCGGAAACAAAGGATTTGCAGGTGAATGAGAAGGAGGAAGAGCTCCACTGACTGGACAGGGACCTGTCTAAAACCTGAAACTCCCTTTCCTTTGTGTAGGTGGAGTGGGTTCCCCGCTTATTTTAAGTTTCTTCCCAGAAAAGTAACGTGCCTGTGAGTCAACTGTAGGACAATTTATGGGTATTCAGAATGATCTGAGAGTTATCTAAGTGGTGTCTGAGGGATGAGCACTACGCTGCCGTTTTAGCTCCCCTCTTCGACTGCAGGACAATTTATTTTTATTTATTTTTAAAAAGATTTTATTTATTTGTCAGAGAGAGAGAGCATGAGAGTGAAAGAGAGAGAGAGCGCGCGCGCAAAAGCAGGGGGAGCAGCAGGCAGGGGGAGAAGGGATCCCTAAGAGGGACTCGATCCCAGGACCCTGAGATCTTGAGGTGAGCCGAAGGCAGTGCTTCACTGACTGAGCCACCCAGGCATCCCCCGCAGGACAATTTAAAATAACAATTTAGAATGCTTTAAAAATAGCATTATTAATACATTTTTTAAAGTTCAAGCATAAAAAAACCCCACTATTTTGGTCTTAGGAGTCACCCTAAGTACCGGTCAGTTGCTGTGCTTGCATTTCAAAATGGAAAAACTGTAAGTCTGTTCTTTTCATCATCGGATACTTTGAGAGATATTTGGAACCAGGGCGAAAATCACAATCAAGGCTCAAATGATGAATGACACTGGGATAGAAGGAATCCGAAAAGTTAATTTTTAACTTTTAGACTTCCTAAAGAAAGGTTATTAGACGGCCTCATTTCCTTGATCACTTCCTTCCTCCACTCGTCTTTTGTTCGGAAGAGAGCAGAGCCCCTTGCCTTCCTCTCAGGCTCATCCAACTCAAAATCTTCCTAACAAGAAACAGTGACTTAACGGAGTATCAGCAAAGAGATGTTCAGCTCTGATTTTTTTAAAAAGGCATTTCTGGTTTAAAAAAAAAACTTAAAAAAATCCTCTGAGAAAAGCCTTTGTTTTTAATAAAAATGTCCAAGTTGGCTTCTCAAAAGTGAAGTTTGTATACTAAGTGGCTGCAATTCTCCTGATAATTTGATCAATCTATCATGTGCTATCTACAGTGCTAATTGATGTTCCAGGCTGTTTTCTGATAAAGTTATTAATATGCTTTAGGGAATTTTGGGGGGTTAGTTTCTTATACATAACTTTCCCTCTTTTTTTTTTTTTTATAAAAATGGGTCAGTGTTAAAGTTATAACTAATTAAAATATCATCTCGATCTAAGTTATAGATTGAATCTGTACTTTAGAATAAAATCAGTTTAACTTTGTTAGCAAAATTGTGTAGAAAGACAAAAACTTCACAATTTAAAAAAAAGTCTGCCGTGAAATAGATCAGATCACTTACAGGTTTGCAGTATGGCCCACGCAGGAACCTTACCACCTGGCTTTCCCCAACTGTTCCCTCCTCACCTCCCCTGCAAAAATAAGTGCCATCACAGCAGAGATTTTTGTCTGTTTTGTTAATTGCTGTAGCTCTGACTCCTAGAACAGCACTTGGCAAATAGTGGGCAACCACTAAATATCTGCATAATAAATGAGCAAATAAATGACCAAACTAAATGATATCATCTACCTTCCCTCCAGAAACACTGAAATGTTGACAGATTATCAGCTGATACCATAAAGCACATTAATTCCCCTGTGTAAGCATTACTCTTGTTTTAGAAGTTTCACTTATATTCATTTCTCAAAACTTGTAAGTTAATCTTAATAGCTATGGTACGGAAATGAGAAGAAGGGGCAGGAGGCTTTTTCTTGGACTTCATGGCCCCATATAGAGCCATGTGTCCTGGGACACGGGCTCAAGTTTCACCTTACAGAAGAGGCTCACAGAGAAGCCTGCACATGGCAGTAAGCCGAGGGCTCTTCGCATGAACACAGTTCCAACTGCTGTTTTACAAAGTTACACATTCACATTCCTGACTTCAGGTCTTTTATCAGGAAAAAATTCAGGCAGAAAGTAACTGCAAACTGAACAATTTAAGAATTTATATAGAAGATTTTCATAAATATTCCTTCTATTAGCAATATAAAATTTTGCTTAAAAATTTAATTATAAAAATCAATGATCAGTCAGTGAGAACATTTATCATCCCATCCCAAATGCAATCTTTTGGCTTCACATTCTTGCAAATTTAGGGGATGGGATTATGCAGAATGTTCTGGAGGCTTACGGACACTAGAAGGAATGCTGTGAAGCAGCAGTTCTTACCCAAGGGTGTGCATCGGAATGTCCTTTGGATTTTAAAAAGTACGCCTACCTAAATTCATCCTACCACCCCACTTCTCAGCCTTAAGGAATACGTCTGAGATGGATGCTGGGCAGGCGTACTAAAAACAACAACAAAACACCTTAGAATAATATGTGCTGCTGATTTGAAGTTTTTAAATTTGCTAAGAAGTAGAGAGTTTCTTTTTGAGGGTTTTGAAAATAAACGTTAAGGCAAAAAAGAATAAATTAAATGAACATTAACTGAATTGTCTGATTATAGCTGGTCATATTAAACTTCATGTTTATATAAGAAAAATTAGGTGGAAAATCAAGAAATTAGATGTTTATTTTAGAACCACTCAGGTTTTGGGATGCCTAGGTGGCTCAGTTGGTTAAGCATCTGCCTTTGGCTCAGGACATGATCCCAGGACCCTGGGATCGAGCCCCTCATCAGGCTCCCTGCTCAGCCAGGAGCCTGCCTCTCCCCCTCCCTCTGCCTGCTGCTCCCCCTGCTTGTGTTCTCTCTCTCGATCTGACAAATAAATAAATTAAAAAAATCTTAAAAAAAAAAAAAAGAACCATTCAGTTTTTGAGCTGCAGAGGGGTCTATTCCAATTCCTTTATTTCAAAAATGAAGTCCAGGGGCTCAGAGAACTGAAATGAGCTGCCCAAGATTGTATAGATAGCGGGAAAGTCGGCTATTAAAACCTTTCTCCTGGCCAAAGTGACAGTGAGAAGTAAAGAAATAATGTGTAAAATCCAGAGCAAATGGAATGATTAGTGGTAGTTCAGGGAGGCCACATGCCTGCTGTGGCCCAGAAGGAAAGCAGACGGCAACACCTTGGGCCGGGAGCACACTTCAACGGGGTGTGGAGTTGGCAGCTACCTCATAGAGTCTCATTACCAGCCCCAGCCTGACGTGAAGGTTTTGTTAATTTCAGAAAAATACATTTCTATATTGTTTAAGTCGATGTTGTTAGGGGTTTATTTATATGCAAGGAAACCTAATCCAAACTGATGCAAGATTTTGCTCAAAAACTACTTTATCAGTAAAGCCTTCTCTGACACGATATAATAAAGGGCAGAACTCTCCCTTATGCTCTACTCCCCATTTCCTTGACCTTGCTTTATCTCCACGGCACATAATGCCATGGGGCATATTGTACATTTATTTATGTTTATTTATTTGTTGTCTTTTCCCCCTAACCAGATATAAGTTCTATGAGGGCAGGAACCCTCACGAGCTTGTTTACAAACATAGTGGAATGGAGGGGGAGGGCTTAGGAAGGGCATGGCCCATCTTAAAGGAAAATCCAACTGCTCACTTTTATTGGGTCAAAATTTAGTCACGTGGTGACACACCGCTGCCTGGGCAGTTAGGGAAAATAGTCTCTCAGCTGTACAGGAGTGTACCCCGCCAAGGAAGGGAGGGAGAATAGCTCTTGGGAGGCCACTAGCAGTCTTGACCACAGACCTAAAAAAAAAAAAAGTGTCTGAAAAGGATGTCTGGGAAGGAGCGTCCCAGATAAAGAAAAAAGCAG
Organism: Ailuropoda melanoleuca; assembly: GCF_002007445.2. Classification (NCBI taxonomy): domain Eukaryota; kingdom Metazoa; phylum Chordata; class Mammalia; order Carnivora; family Ursidae; genus Ailuropoda; species Ailuropoda melanoleuca. Next base: position 39,592,055 of record NC_048228.1, on the reverse strand, counting down.
ACCAAAGTCCTGAGGAAGAAGCATGATTCTCAAGTCTGAAGAACAGCAAGGAGGTCACTGTGGCTGGAGTTGAACGAATACAAACATTGGCAAGAGATGGTCAGTGATGTAGCAGAGGGCCCACACCACGTGTATTTGTAGGCATTTTAAAGACTTTGGTTTTTACCCTGAGCAAAGAGAAAATTTTTGGAAGATGTTGAAGAGAGAAGTTTGACTTTCATTTTAAAAGGGTCCTTAAGGCTGCATGGAGAAAGACTGTAGGAGGGGCAGAGTGATGCAAGCAGACCAACTAGGAAGTCATGGAGATGCTCGTGGCTTGAACCCAGGAGCTGGGGAGAAGACTTTAGTTTCTGCATCTGTCCTGAATGTGGAGGCTCCAGATTAGCTGATGTACTGGACATGGGGCAGGCCAGAGTCAAGAATGATGCCAAAGATTTTGGTCTGAGCACTGAAAGGGGAAACTGCCATCATGAAGTTAGAAAAGATAGCAGGAAGTACAGATTTTGTAGGTAAATCAGGAGTTTATAGCTTTGAACTTGCTAGTAACTTTGGACACGCAGACTTTGAGATGCACGTAACATAGAGAGGTGGGAATGCCATATAGGGAGTTGACTATAGTGGTTGGAGATGAGAAGCTTTAACTGAAAATACAAGTTTGGGAGTCATCTATCAGTAATTGGTATTTTAAAACTAAGTAATTAGAAGAGGTCACCTATTTAGTGAATCTAAATGGAGAATCTAAATAGAGAAGGGAAGAGATCAGACTAGAACTACTATCCAGAGTATGTTGAGGTTAGAGAGAGAAGACACAGAGAGACTGAGGAGTGGACAGTGAGGTAGAAGGAAAAACCAAGAGAATGTCCTGAAAGGCAAGGGGAAAGAGTCTCAACAAGGAAGAGATAAATACAGTTGCCATGTGATCCAGCAATTCTAAAACATGTATCTACATAAAGACCTGTACATGAATGTTCACACAGTACCATTATTCATTATAGTCAAAAAGTGGAAACAATTCATACATCCATCAACTCATGTATGGATAAACAAAATGTGTCTATCTGTACAATGGAATACTATTCAGCTATAAAAAGGAATGAAATACTGATGCATGCTGTAGCATAGATGAATCTCAAAAATGTTATGCCAAATAAAAGAAGGCAGACATAAAAGGACACATTATTCCACTTTTATGAAATGTCCAGAACACACAAATCTACAGAGACTGAGAGTAGCTCAGTGGCTGCCAGGAACTGAGCAATGGGAAGTGACTGCAGATGGGTATGGGGTTTGTTTTGGGGAGAGATGAAATCTGGAATTAAATGATATAGACAGTTGTAAACTTCGTAAATATACTAAAAATTACTGAACTCTAATTTTAAAACTTAATTTTATGGTATATAAATTATATCTCAGTAACACTGTTATTTAAAAAAGGAAGGCGTGATCAAGTGTATCGATAATGCTGACAGCGTGAAGAGGATAAAAATTGAGAACTGACCTGTGAATTTGGCAATGTGGCCACACTTGACAAGAGCTGCTTCATTCCGTAGTGGGATTGATTAGAGTGGGTCCAGGGAAAATAGAGAAGAGGAAGTGAAAACAGCAAGCTTATACAGTTCTTTTGAGGAGTTTTGTTGGAAGGAAATGGATGATTGCTAAAGGGGGCTGTGGAGTCAAGGGAGAGGGTTTTTTTTTTTTTAATAAGATGGGAAATATTATAGCATATTTCTATGCTAATGGGAATGATTCAGTAGACAGATGAAAAATTGATAACCCAGCAGAGGAAGGAGGGAGGTGAGGATTCACAGAGCAGAGTGCTGGGGAGGGTGTGAGGGTATGGGATCTGGTTCACAGTAGAGGGCTGATCCTGGACAGGAGCAAGCTTGGCACACCTCCTGTGATTGGAAGAAAGGAGAGAACATGGCACGGGGGCAGGTACAGAATGGATGTGAGGGTGGGACTAGGTGGATATTCTCTCTTCATGTTCTCCACGAAATACAAGGAAGGTCATTATCTGAGAGTGAAGGGTGAAAAGGGGAATGCTGGAGGTTAAAGATCAAGGGGGAAGTATGAAACAGTTGGCTAAAAGAGAGGAAGAGTGGAACTGGAGAGAGTGGCAGCACTGCCAGCAACATGAGGGCTGACCTGAAGTTGGTACTCATGTACTTAAAGTGAGACCTCAAATCTAAAGTTAGTAGAGAAAAGAAAATGACAAAGATCAGGGCAGAAATAAATGAAAGAGAGACTAAGAAGGTAACAGAAAAGATCAATGAAACTAAGAGCTAGCTTTTTGAAAAGATAAACAAAATAGACAACTTTTTATTTCACCTATAAATCATATGGGATAAATGAACCATAGTTATTTGCATGGGTAAGGTTTGTATAAACCAACAATAAGGATAAAATATAAGTTAGAATTTTTGGAAAAAACAGGATTATTATACATAGGAGTTCTGCCTGCATGATTTGAATAATTAAGATGGTTAATAAATAGTAAAACACACAAACACACACACACCCAAAATAGACAACTTTTAGCTAAACTCACAATGCAAAAAAAGAGGACTCAAAATTAGAAATGAGAGGAGACGTTACAACTGAAATACAAAGGATCATGAGTCTACAAAGAACAGTTATCTGCTAAACAAATTAGACAACCTAGAAGAAATAGATTCCTAAAAACATACAACCTACTAAGAGTCATGAAGAAATAGAAAATCTGAACAGACCAATTGCTAATAAGGAGCAAAGATTAAATCAGTAATCAAAATCCTCCCAATTAACTAAAGTCCAGGAGCAGACAGCTTCACCGGAACATTCTACCAAATGTTTAAAGAATCCTTCCCCCCTAAAACAGGAGGAGGAAACATTTACAAACTCATTTTACAAGTCCAGAAAGCTCTGATACCAAAACAAGACACAGATGCTACAAGAAAAGAAAATTACAAGTCAATATTCCTGATGAACATAGATGCAAAAAGTTCTTAACAAAATATGAGCAACCTGAATTCAATATTAATTAAAAAGATCATACCCCATGATTAGGTGGGATTTATTCCAGGAATGCTTTACAGTTCAACATCAGCAAATCAATGTGATATATCATATTAACAAAATGAAAGATAAAAATCAGATGATCACCTCAAAAGACAAAGAAAAAGCATATGAGAAAATTCAACATAGATTCATAACAAAAACTCTTTAAAAAATGGGTATATAGAGAGGAGGTTAAGATGGCGGAGGAGTAGGGGACCCCTTTTTCAGCCGGTCCCCTGAGTTGAGCTGGATAGGTACCAGACCAGCAGGAATATCCACGGAATCAGCCTGAGACGCAGGAAGATACATCTGGATCTCTACAAATGAACATCTCCAGCGCTGAGTATCGAGGTACGAAGCGGGGAGCCGTGAAACCGCGCACAGATATCGGAAGCTAAACAGAAGGGGGAGGGAGCCGCCGTGTCAGGGCGCCGGGAAGCGGTAGCCACCTGCAAGGGGGAGCGGACAGACCGCGGACCCGCACGCTTGAGACAGCAGGCTGAGAAGGGAGCTCCGGGAGCGCACGCGGGACGGCTGGCGGTTGGCGGGCCACCTGCACGGGGGAGCAGGCGGACTCGCGGACGGCACCCGCGAGACAACAGACTTAGAACGCGAGCTCCAGGAGCGCGCGCGCAGGGCGGCTGGCGGGCCACCTGCACCGGGGAGCGGGCGGACCGCGGACCCGCACTCTGGAAACGGCAGACTGAGTCCGTGAGCCGGGAGCGTGCACCACCAAGCATCTCACGGAGCTCCGGAGCTCCGGTGTGCTCACTGGATCGAGGCTGAGACCGGGAGCTCCGGGAGCGTCCGCGGGGCGGCTGGCGGCTGGAGGGCCACCTGCACGGGGGAGCAGGCGGACTCGCGGTCAGCACCCGTGAGACACCAGACTGAGACGGGGAGCTCCGGGAGCCCGCGCGGGGCGGCTGGCGGCGGGCGGGGTTGGAAACACAAAGGACAGAGACGTGCCGGCCCTGGAAGTGAGGGCTGGGACGCCGGGTGTGGGGCGCACAGCCCGGGATGCTGCAGGGTTGAGCAGCACCAACAGAAACAGAGTTAAAGTGGCCAGAACATCAGTGGAGAACGATCCGCGATCCCTCTGTTCTGAGACAGAGGCTGAATTTCAGCCGCTGCTGCTCTCTCAGAAGAGGCATAGCAAACCGCCAGGGAAAGCCGCCAGAGAACAAAAGCCCGGAAATACCGGCTCACAGGGTGCCCATCCCCATCCCCCCTCGCAAGGGACACAGAGACTCTACCCAAACAGGGTTTTCTGAGTACCGGCAGGCAGGCCCCTCCCCCAGAAGGCAGGCTGAAAAATCAAGAAGCCCACAACCCGGAGCGCCTGAGTGGCGCAGTCACCAAGCACCTGTCTTCGGATTAGGGTGTGATCACAACGCTCCGTAAGGAGTCCCTCATCGGGCTTCTCCACCGGGAACCTGCTTCTTCCTCTCCCACTCCTCTGCTTGGGTTCCCTTTCTTGCTGACTGTCTCTCTCTCTCTCAAATAAATAAATAAACTCTTTAAGGAAGAAGCCCACATCCCTAAGATCTCTATAAAACAAGGGCGCACGGCCTGGGTCCCAGTCAACACTTGGGCTCTGGACAACCCTGCAATCTCTCTTCATCAGAATGACGAGAAGGAGAAGTCCCCCCCAGCAAAGAAAAGATAATGAGTCTGTGGCCTCTGCCACAGAATTGGCCTCGGCCACAGAATTAATACATATGGATGTATCCCAATTATCAGAAATGGAATTCAGAGCAACAATGGTCAAGATGATGAGTAAACTTGAAAAAAGCATCAGAGAAAGCGTTGCTGAGAATATAGAATCCCTAAGGGCAGAAATGAGAGCGAATCTGACAGAAATTAAAAATTCTATGGGCCAAATACAGTCAAAACTAGAGGCTCTGACGGCCAGGGTCACCGAGGCAGAGGAACGCGTTAGCGAATTGGAGGATGGGTTAGTAGAAGAAAAAACGAAAATAGAAGCTGGTCTTAAAAAAATCCACGCCCACGAATGTAGATTACGGGAGATTACTGACTCTATGAAACGATCCAATGTCAGAATCATCGGCATCCCTGAAGGGGTGGAGAAAAACAGAGGTCTAGAAGAGATATTTGAACAAATTGTAGCTGAAAACTTCCCTAATCTAGCAAGGGAAACAAGCATTCGTGTCCAAGAGGCAGAGAGGACCCCATCCAAGCTCAACCAGGACAAACCTACGCCACGGCATGTCATAGTGCAATTCGCAAATATTAGATCCAAGGATACAGTATTGAAAGCGGCCAGGGCAAAGAAATTTCTCACGTACCAAGGCAAAGGTATCAGGATTACGTCAGACCTGTCTACAGAGACCTGGAATGAGAGAAAGGCTTGGGGGGGCATTTTTAAAGCTCTTTCAGAGAAAAACATGCAGCCAAGGATCCTTTATCCAGCAAAGCTGTCATTCAGAATTGATGGAGAAATAAAGACGTTCCAAAATCGCCAATCATTAACCAATTTCGTAACCACGAAACCAGCCCTACAGGAGATATTAAGGGGGGCTCTATAAAGGTAAAAAGGCCCCAAGAGTGATACAGAGCAGCAAGTCACAACCGATACAAAGACTTTAAAGAGAAATGGCATCATTAAAATCATATCTGTCAATAATCTCTATCAATCTAAATGGCTTAAACTCTCCCATAAAACGCCACAGGGTTGCAGATTGGATAAAAAGACATGACCCATCCATTTGCTGTCTACAAGAGACTCATTTTGAACCCAAAGATGCATTCAGACTTAGAGTAAGGGGATGGAGTACCATCTTCCACGCAAATGGACCTCAAAAGAAAGCTGGAGTAGCAATTCTCATATCAGATAGACTGGATTTTAAACTAGAGGCCATAGAGAGAGATACAGAAGGGCACTATATTATTCTTAAAGGAAGTATTCAACAAGTGGATATGACAATTATTAATATATATGCCCCCAACAGGGGAGCAGCAAGATACACAAGCCAACTCTTAACCAAAATAAAGAGACATATAGATAAGAACACAGTAATAGTAGGGGACCTCAACACCCCACTATCAGAAATAGACAGAACACCCTGGCAAAAACTAAGCAAAGAATCAAAGGCTTTGAATGCCATACTCGACGAGTTGGACCTCATAGATATATATAGAACACTACACCCCAGAACCAAAGAATACTCATTCTATTCAAATGCCCATGGAACATTCTCAAGAATAGATCATGCTCTGGGACACAAAACAGGTCTCAGCCAATACCAAAAGATTGAAATTATCCCCTGCATATTCTCAGACCACAACGCTCTGAAATTGGAACTCAACCACAAGGAAAAACCTGGAAGAAACTCAAACACTTGGAGGCTAAGAACCATCCTGCTCAAGAATGACTCGATAAACCAGGAAATCAAAAAACAAATTAAACAATTTATGGAGACCAACGAGAATGAATACACAACGGTCCAAAACCTATGGGATACTGCAAAGGCAGTCCTAAGGGGGAAATACATAGCCATCCAAGCCTCACTCAAAAGAATAGAAAAATCTAAAATGCAGTTTCTATATTCTCACCTCAAGAAACTGGAACAGCAACAGAGGGACAGGCCTAACCCACTGACAAGGAAGGAGTTGACCAAGATTAGAGCAGAAATCAATGAATTAGAGACCAGAACCACAGTAGAGCAGATCAACAGGACTAGAAGCTGGTTCTTTGAGAGAATCCATAAAATTGATAGACCACTGGCAAAACTTGTCCAAAAACAAAGAGAAAGGACTGAGATTATTAAAATTATGACTGAAAAGGGAGAGGTCACGACCAGCACCATTGAAATTGCAAGGATTATTAGAAACTTTTATCAACAGCTATATGCCAAAAAACTAAACAATCTGGAAGAGATGGAGGCCTTCCTGGAAACCTATAAACTACCAAGACTGAAACAGGAAGAAATAGATTTCTTAAATAGGCCAATTAACTATGAAGAAATTGAGTCAGTGATAAACAACCTTCCAAATAATAAAACTCCAGGCCCAGACGGTTTTCCTGGGGAATTCTACCAAACATTCAAAGAAGAAATAATACCTATTCTCCTAAAGCTATTTCAAAAAATAGAAACAGAAGGAAAGCTACCAAACTCATTCTATGAGGCTAATATTACCTTGATCCCCAAACCAGGCAAAGACCCCCTCAAAAAGGAGAATTACAGACCGATTTCTCTAATGAATATGGATGCCAAAATCCTCAACAAGATCCTTGCTAATAGAATCCAACAGTACATTAAAAGGATTATCCATCATGACCAAGTGGGATTCATACCTGGGATGCAAGCATGGTTCAACACTCGCAAATCAATCAATGTGATACATCATATCAACAAGAAAAGACTCAAGAACCATATGATCCTCTCAATTGATGCAGAAAAAGCATTTGACAAAATACAGCATCCTTTCCTGATTAAAACCCTTCAGAGTGTAGGAATAGAGGGTACATTTCTCAATCTCATAAAAGCCATCTATGAAAAGCCTACTGCAAGCATTATTCTCAATGGGGAAAAGCTGGAAGCCTTTCCCTTAAGATCAGGAACACGACAAGGATGCCCACTCTCGCCACTATTATTCAACATAGTACTAGAAGTCCTTGCAACAGCAATCAGAAGACAAAAAGGGATCAAAGGTATCCAAATCGGCAAAGAAGAAGTCAAACTGTCTCTCTTTGCAGATGACATGATACTCTATATGGAAAACCCAAAGGAATCCACTCCCAAACTATTAGAAGTTATAGAACAATTCAGTAAGGTGGCAGGATACAAAATCAATGCCCAGAAATCAGTTGCATTTCTATACACGAATAACGAGACTGAAGAAAGAGAAATTAGGGAATCCATCCCATTTACAATAACACCAAAAACCATGCGTTACCTTGGAATTAACTTAACCAGAGACGTAAAGGACCTATATGCTAGAAACTATAGATCACTTTTGAAAGATATTGAGGAAGACATAAAAAGATGGAAAAATATTCCATGCTCATGGATTGGAAGAATTAACATAGTTAAAATGTCCATACTACCCAGAGCAATCTACACTTTCAATGCTATCCCGATCAAAATACCGAGGACATTTTTCAAAGAACTGGAACAAATAGTCCTTAAATTTGTATGGAACCAGAAAAGGCCCCGAATCTCCAAGGAACTGTTGAAAAGGAAAAACAAAGCTGGGGGCATCACAATGCCGGATTTCGAGCTGTACTACAAAGCTGTGATCACAAAGACAGCATGGTACTGGCACAAAAACAGACACATCGACCAATGGAACAGAATAGAGAACCCAGAAATGGACCCTCGGCTCTTTGGGCAACTAATCTTTGATAAAGCAGGAAAAAACATCCGGTGGAAAAAAGACAGTCTCTTCAATAAATGGTGCTGGGAAAATTGGACAGCTACATGCAAAAGAATGAAACTTGACCACTCTCTCACACCATACACAAAAATAAACTCCAAATGGATGAAAGACCTCAATGTGAGACAGGAATCCATCAAAATTCTAGAGGAGAACATAGGCAACAACTTCTATGACATCGGCCAGAGCAACCTTTTTCACGACACATCTCCAAAGGCAAGAGAAATAAAAGATAAAATGAACTTATGGGACTTTATCAGGATAAAGAGCTTCTGCACAGCCAAGGAAACAGTCAAAAAAACTAAGAGACAGCCCACGGAATGGGAGAATATATTTGCAAAGGACACCACAGATAAAGGACTGGTATCCAAGATCTACAAAGAACTTCTCAAACTCAATACACGAGAAACAAATAAACAAATCATAAAATGGGCAGAAGATATGAACAGACACTTTTCCAATGAAGACATACAAATGGCTAACAGACACATGAAAAAATGTTCAAAATCATTAGCCATCAGGGAAATTCAAATCAAAACCACACTGAGATACCACCTTACGCCAGTTAGAATGGCAAAGATAGACAAGGCAAGAAACAACAATTGTTGGAGAGGATGTGGAGAAAGGGGATCCCTCCTACATTGTTGGTGGGAATGCAAGTTGGTACAGCCACTCTGGAAAACAGTGTGGAGGTCCCTTAAAAAGTTAAAAATTGAACTACCCTATGACCCAGCCATTGCACTACTGGGTGTTTACCCCAAAGATACAGACGTAGTAAAGAGAAGGGCCATATGCACCCCAATGTTCATAGCTGCATTGTCCACAATAGCCAAATCATGGAAGGAGCCGAGATGCCCTTCAACAGATGACTGGATTAAGAAGCTGTGGTCCATATATACAATGGAATATTACTCAGCTATCAGAAAGAACGAATTCTCAACATTTGCTGCAACATGGACGGCACTGGAGGAGATAATGCTAAGTGAAATAAGTCAAGCAGAGAAAGACAATTATCATATGATTTCTCTCATCTATGGAACATAAGAACTAGGAGGATCGGTAGGGGAAGAAAGGGATAAAGAAAAGGGGGGTAATCAGAAGGGGGAATGAAACATGAGAGACTATGGACTATGGGAAACAAACTGGGGACTTCAGAGGGGAGGGGGTGGGGGAAGGGGATGGACTGGTGGTGGGTAGTAAGGAGGGCACGTATTGCATGGTGCACTGGGTGTTATACGCAACTAATGAAGCATCAAACTTTACATCAGAATCAGGGGATGTACTGTATGGTGATTAACATAATATAATAAAATAAAATTAATTATAAAAAAAAAAAAATGGGTATATAGAGAGAACATACCTGAACATAATAAAAGCTACACATGATAAGCCCATAACTAAACATCACACTCAACAGTGAAAAGCTAAAAGCTTTTCAAGATCAATAACAAGGATGCCCACTCTTGCCACTTTTATTCAATGTAGTGCTGGAAGTCCTATCTAGACCATCTAGGCAAGAAAAAGAAATAAAAAGCATCTAAGTCAGAAAGGAAGAAGAAAAACTGTCTCTGCAGAGGACATGATCTTACATATAGAAAATCCTAAGACTACACCAAAAAAGTGCTAGAATGAACTAGTTCAGTTAAACTGTAGGATACAAAATCAATATACAAAATCAGTTGCATTTCTATATACTAATAATGAACCATCAAAAAGAGAAACTAATCATATTCACAAATGTATCAAAAAGATTAAAATACCTAGGAATAACCTTAACCAAGGAGCCGAAAGACCTGTACACTGAAAACAAAGACACTGATGAAAGACACTGAAGATGATACAAATAAATGGAAAGATATTCTGTGCTCATGGACTAGAAGAATCAATGTCATTCATAAGTTCTTGAAATAAATAAATAATTTATTTATTTATTTATTTATTTAAGATTTTATTTATTTATTTGACAGAGAGAGACAGCCAGCGAGAGAGGGAACACAAGCAGGGGGAGTGGGAGAGAAGCAGGTTCCTAGCGGAGGAGCCTCATGTGGGGCTCGATCCCAGAACGCTGGGATCACGCCCTGAGCCGAAGGCAGACGCCTAACGAGTGCGCCACCCAGGCGCCCCATGAAAATTATTTATTTTTATTATCTTCTAAACATAATTATAGGGGAGGGGATGCAGCCTAGGTTTCTCCAAAAAATGAAAGTGTGTGTGAAAGATAGGTATGTGCAGGATTCCATGCTCTAGGACTTCTCATACTGTTTGACAATAGCTCGGTTGCTTCCCCTGCAAAACTTCTAAAGGTCATCCTTTGTTCTATGATTGTGAACAGTAACTACCACTACTATCTGGGGATCTGTTTGCATGTCAATGATAAATCCATAAGTGAAGACACATTTTCCACAGAGGGTAAAAGCACCTCCCACACCAACACCAGTGAAAGAAGACTGCATTTAAAGCTCTTTCTGGAGCTGCTGCTTGGTGAGCAGGACAGAACATCTGCATTTGCATGTACTTATCATTCTGTGTTGTGTGCATGACTGCCAAAACATGATTAAAGGGATAAAGCAAATGCTATTTATAACGCAAGCTTTTAAAAAAATGTTGTCCTTCCTATAAACAAGAAAAGCTATGGAATGTTTTGCACTCTTTTTGCCAAACTCAAACTAATGAACCCTGTCTGCTGAGCCGCCTGGAAACTCTAAGACTTGGAGTCAGTGAGGTCTCTTCCATTTTGCAGGAAATCGCCTTTGTTAGGGCGCTGCTCAATGTGACAAAGCGTGACAAAGCTATGAGGTATTACTATTTGGGTTTAGTAAAATGCACATCCTCAATGGGTTAAAAGCCATTTCCATTATCTTAAGTATAAGCAAATACTTTGTTTTATAACATATTCATTTACAGGGAAGAGACTGGCTTTGAAATCCATCTCTCCCTGTTGCCAGCTACGTGATTTTGGGCAAATCCCTTAACTTCTCTGTGGCTTAGTCGCCCCGTCTGTGTAATTAAAAACCAACACCTCATATGATATTATGGAAAATAAGTAAGATAATTCATGTTCCATTAGTGCCTGGAATAGAGTAAGCACATAATAAATGATAGAATTAAGAGCTATTAATTGAGACAATTATAAAATAAATTATAATTTAAATAATTATAAATGTAATAAAAGACTTCAAAACTTTGGAAGACATGTCACTATTACCAAGCTATCCTAGTGGTTTAATTTTATATGGCATTCCTCAAATTTGACAACAATGGAGTTCAATAAGCATTTATCGAACAATTATGACATGCTGGGCCTCAGGCTAGGTCCTGGCATCATTAATGATGTTGGATGTAGTCTTAAAGAAGTGGAGGCTTTAGCAAGGAGACAGACACATAGACTCCTACCTACAGTAATAAGCACAATTAAAATAATAGCTAACTGTTGGGTGCTTACCAAAAGGTAAGCATAATATTTCAGCATGGCATATATATTTTCTCATTTCCAATTAAAAACAACCCTACAAAATAAGTACTATTATTTCCATTTTATAGATGAGAGAGAGGAGATAGAGAGAATTTAAGGAACTTGCCTAAGGTAACCCAGGAAGTAAGTGATGAATCTGGGACTTGAATTTATGGCAATCTGACAAAGGAGCCAGCAATCTTAACTATCATGCCACCCTACCTCTTATATTTTTAAAATATTCAATATCAACAGATAGTTATGGAGCGCTTACCACCTGTGGGGCACTAAGGCTACAGTACCGTAAGTCAGACCTGAATTCTGTTCTCTGGAGCTTTCAGTCTAGTAGGGAAGACAGATATTACTCACATAATTGCATGAATATATACATATGAGCTATGACAAGTGTTAGGAAAAAACTGTAAGTGTTAAGGAATGCATAATGTATGCAATGTTATGGGAGAATATATACAAGGTACACAATTCTGCCTGAAGCAGGTGAGGAAGGAAGGCCTTTCAGAGAACAGGAGAAAATATACAAAATAAGAAACTGAAACAAAATAAGAAACTGAAAGGGGAAGGGAGGTGGTGGCATGAGCTGAGGCTACAGGTTGGGGCTGGAGTGAGCCTGTTACAGGCCTGTGTATTGTGTTGATGGGTTTGGCTTTTACTCATTATTCAGTGGGGAAAAAGGCATTTTATAATAGCTATTCTGGCTATTCTGGCCATGGTGTGGAAAGAAGGGAAGACTAGGGTGATATTGATATATTTTTTTGACTGAAACTCCCACAAGCATTAACCTTTATTGATAAAATGCTCCAGATATATTCATACTTTTTTCATCTTTTAACTTCGATATTCATGAAATAAAGCATGTTGAATGGACAATTACTGGTTGCCTTCTCAGTGCTCATACCTCTTTCTTTTCCTATGTCAATGTCCCCAATTTCCATTGGTATCCCACTGGGTTCCCAACCAGCTGACCTCTCTGGTAGCTCGAAGAGCGAATTATGCGATCTAGACCAAGCCAATTAGTACACTCCTATCTCCTAGCCATGGTAATGTAATCAGGAAGGTGAATCTCAGGAATTCTCCTGGGAATGTTGGGACAAAAGGTGCTCTCTGGTCAATACCAGTTCTACCAAACACTCTGATTAATGAATGACCTTTAAATTGATAAACTAGAGCTTTCAGCAACAAAGTACCACAAGATGATTCTAGAGTTAATATGGCTTGTGTTTAAATCAGACATTTCAAATAGAGTATGAAATAGAGTTGACATGGAATATATAAGAATACCTTTAGATTAAAATAGCAAACACAGGGGCGCCTGGGTGGCACAGCGGTTGAGCGTCTGCCTTCGGCTCAGAGCGTGATCCCTGCGTTATGGGATCGAGCCCCATATCAGGCTCTTCTGCTATGAGCCTGCTTCTTCCTCTCCCACTCCCCCTGCTTGTGTTCCCTCTCTCGCTGGCTGTCTCTATCTCTGTCAAATAAATAAATAAAATTAAAAAAAAATAGCAAACACAGTCCTAATTTATTTAAGCAACAAAGGGAATTTATTGGCTCATATATCAAAAACCCTAGAAATACTGTGAGCTTCTGACAAAGGTTTATGTCTACCAAGAACCTAATTTCTTTTCATCTTTTTGAATTGATCTGAAAAACTGTACTTGAACTTGTTTTCTGCTTCACGTTAAAACTCTAATTGGATGCTTACTCTATCTTCAGCAAATTTAAGTCAGAAACAAAGTAAGAGCAAAAGAAACACTGATCAAGATTATAGTAAATCTTTGAAAATTTACTTTCCCTGTCCACATTGTCTCCTATTATTTTTGTCTTAGCCTGTATTGAAGTAGAAGCCAGAGAAATGATTCACTTGAAAACTGACTCATTAGATAAAAAGGTTTAGTTGAGAAAGCAATGTGATTTCTCAATTACAGGAATTCAAAGAGGAGTGCTGTTCTAGTGGGCACAATTATAAGAAAGAAAAAACATTAAACAATGGGGAATGCGATTTTGAAGTAAAATAGTAAATTCATCTGCTTATAGTTAATAGTCTATGCCTTATAATCATTACATAAGTTTTAAAATGACAATATAGTTGTAAAATAGGCCAAATAGAATAAAAAAATTCAATCATATAAATTCTGAGCTTTAGTATCTGATAATGGTAATAGCAACTGATGAAAGTGATTAGTAATGATAATAATTAGGTGTTTACATTGATCTATCACAATTATGATTTTATATTAGGAGTTGAAAACTGTTTTTGCAAAAGGCCATATAGTCAATATTTTAGGCTTTATGAGTTATAAGGTCTTTGTTGCAATGATTCAACTCTGCTATTATAGTGTGAAAGTAATTGTAAGTGAAGAAATTGTATGCAAGGAAATGGGCACGGCTGTGTTCCAACAAACTTTATCATTATGTTATTCAACAGAACTTTATTTACAAAACAGGTGGTGGGCTGGATTTAGCCTATGGACCATAATTTGCTGGCCCTTGTTCTACATCATTCATTTCTTTCAGCTTCTTTTGTCTCTATTTGTATGACTGTTCAATCACCACAAGTCTGTGCCTAAAATTTTATATTAAGTTATTTAAAATTATTTAATTTGACTCAATGTTTTACATAAATGATACAAATTGGAAGGGAACTGTCATTAGGAAAAGACTACTGGATGAGGTTATTGCTCATTACAACTTTTAGACCTGGGGTTGGCTCCAAATGACACCATATGGTATGAATAAAACAGAAAACTTCTATCTTATTGCCCATAAGCTGAGTTTGAAGAGAGCAAAGCAACCTGCAAGTAAGGGAAGAAATCCTGGGAAGGAAAAAGCCAGATAAGGAGAGCCCCACATCATGCATATAAATTTTGCCCATCTCTGGCTGTTCTCTGAGCTGTGTGTATACAGGTCAGACTGTAAGCAGCATTGCTGAGGAAACAAAACAAAAACAGAAAGAACATACAGAAACAATAAAATGATAGACCTTAATCTAACCATATTAATAACTGCACTACTAAAAGGTGGAACTCTGGAGCGCCTGGGTGGCTCAGTTGGTAAGCATCTGCCTTTTGCTCAGGGCATGATCCCAGGGTCCTGGGATCGAGCCCTCCTTTGGGCTCCCTGCTCTGCTGGGAGCCTGCTTCTTCCTCTCTCACTCCCCCTGCTTGTTCCCTCTCTCACTGGCTGTCTCTCTCTCTGTCAAATAAATAAATCAAAAAGAAAAAAAAAGGTGGAACTCTGTCAGAATGGATAAAAAATAAAGACTCACATGCTGTCTATAAGATATGCTCTTGAAATATAAAAATGCAGATTTGAAAGTGAATGACAGAAAAAGGTGTATCACTAAAAGTACGCATAAGAAGGGTTGAGTGATTTTATTAATAAAAGATGAGGCAGACTTCGAGACAGAGAATTACCAAAGATAAAGGTGAGTATATTTATGATAAAAAGTCAATTTGTCAGAAACACATAACAATCACAAACATGTATACACCTTAAAACAGAATTTCATAATAAAGTAAAAATTGACAGAATTAACAGAAGTAGATAACTCTCTAGTCAGAGGTTTTATGTATTTTTAGTCAGAAATTTTAATACCCACTGAGCATGTCATAAAATAAGACAAAAATATCTCCAAAGATGTATACAATTGCTAAAATAACCTTTAAAACATAACCAACCACCTTGACTTCACTGATATTTGCAGAACCTTATAATTAAAAAATTGTAAGATACACACTTTTTTCAACTGTACATGCAATATTCACCAAGACCAATCTAACACCAAGTCATAAAATAAGTCTCAGTAAAGTAAAAAAAATTAAAACTCAGGGTGCCTGGGTGGTTCAGTCGGTTAAGCGTCTGACTTTGGCTCAGGTCATGATCCCAAGGTCCGGGGATCATGTCCTCCATTGGGCTCCCCACTCAGTGGGGAGTCTGCTTCTCCCTCTGTCCCTCACGCCCCACACGTGTGTACTCATGCTCGCTCTCAAAAATAAATAAATAAAATCTTAAAAAAAAAAGAATGGTCAGGGGCGCCTGGGTGGCACAGCGGTTAAGCGTCTGCCTTCGGCTCAGGGCGTGATCCCGGCGTTATGGGATCGAGCCCCACATCAGGCTCCTCCACTATGAGCCTGCTTCTTCCTCTCCCACTCCCCCTGCTTGTGTTCCTTCTCTCCCTGGTGTCTCTATCTCTGTCAAATAAATAAACAAAATCTTTAAAAAAAAAAAAAAAAAAGGTCTTAAAAAAAAAAAGAATGGTCAAAAACTTAAAAAAAAAAACGATTAAAGTAGAATGTGTTCTCTGATTGCAACAGAATTAATTAAAAATTAGTAACGTTGGGGGAGGAGTCCAAGATGGCGGAGGAGCAGGAGGCTTAAATTTCGTCTGGTCCCAGGAATGCAGCTAGATAGCTATCAGACCATTCTGAACACCTGCAAACTCAACTAGAGAATGAAGAAAAGAACAGCAGCAACTCTAAGAACAGAATAGCCACCACTTTCTGCAAGGAACCCAGTTTAAAACAGGAGTTGAGCTCCAGCTTGGCGTTCCAAGATGGCGGAGGAGCAAGGGGCCTAAAGTTCGTTTGGTCGCAGGAATTCAGCAAGAGAGCTACCAAACCATTCCGAATACCTATGAATGCAACTGGAGGATGAAGAAAAGAGTACCAGAAACTCTATGAACAGAAAGGCAACCACTTTCTGCAAGGAGGAGAAAAGATGGAGGAGGAGTAGGCGACCCTTTCTCAGCTGGTCCGAGTCGAGCTGGATATCTACCAGACCATTCTGAACACCCACAGAATCAGCCTGAGACGCAGGAAGATACATCTGGATCTCTACAAATGAACATCTCCAGTGCTGAGTATTGAGGTACGAAGCGGGGAGCTGTGAATCCGAGCACAGATATAGGAAGATAAAGGGAAGGGGGAGGGAGCCTCTGCGCTCAGGCGCCGGGAAGCAATAGCCCCTTGTGCTGGGGAGCGGGCTGGACTCTCAGACCAGCACCCGCAAGAGAGCGGACTGAGACAGTGAGCCTGGGAACGCCCGTGTCCAAACTGAAAACAGGAGCTCCCGACCGCACACTCGAACTAGAGTGAAACCGAGAGCTCAGGAGTGCAAGTGCGACCAGACTGAAAACTGGCGCTCCAGAGCACAGGCGAACCATACTGAAACAGGGAGCTCGGGAGCTCGGGAGCGCGCAAGGGGCGGCTGGCGGCGTTAGAAACACAAAGGACAGAGACGCGCCGGCCCTGGAAGTGAGGGCTGGGATGCCGGGTGTGGGGCGCACAGCCCGGGATGCTGCAGGGTTGAGCAGCACCAACAGAAACAGAGTTAAAGTGGCCAGAACATCAGTGGAGAACGGGCCGCAATCCCTCCGTTCTGTGACAGAGGCTGAATTTCGGCCGCTACTGCTCTGACTCTCAGAAGAGGCACAGCAAACCGACAGGGAAAGCCGCCATAGAACAAAAGCCTGGAAATACCGGCTCACAGCATGCCCATCCCCATCCCCCCTCGCAGGGGACACGGAGACTCTACCCAAACAG
>NC_048228.1:39573237-39574474 GCF_002007445.2 Ailuropoda melanoleuca | reverse complement strand
GCCTGAGTGGCGCAGTCATTAAGTGCCTGTCCTCGGATTAGGGCGAGATCACAGCATTCCGGAAAGGAGTCCCTCATCGGACTCCTCCGCTGGGAGCCTGCTTCTTCCTCTCCCACTCCCCTGCTTCGGTTCCCTTTCTTGCTGACTGTCTGTCTCTCTCTCTCAAATAAATAAATAAAATCTTTAAAGAAGAAGCCCACATCCCTAAGATCCCTATAAAACAAGGGCGCACGACCTGGGTCCCAGTCAATAATTTGGGCTCTGGACAACCCCGCAATCTCTCCTCATCTGAATGACGAGAAGGAGAAGTCCCCCCCAGCAAAGAAAAGATAATGAGTCTGTGGCCTCTGCCACAGAATTGGCCTCGGCCACAGAATTAATACATATGGATGTATCCCAATTATCAGAAATGGAATTCAGAGCAACAATGGTCAAGATGATGAGTAAACTTGAAAAAAGCATCAGAGAAAGCGTTGCTGAGAATATAGAATCCCTAAGGGCAGAAATGAGAGCGAATCTGACAGAAATTAAAAATTCTATGAGTCATATGCAGTCAAAAATAGAGGCTCTGACGGCCAGGATCACCGAGGCAGAGGAACGCATTAGCGAACTGGAGGATGGGTTAGTAGAAGAAAAAACGAAAATAGAAGCTGGTCTTAAAAAAATCCACGCCCACGAATGTAGATTACGGGAGATTACTGACTCTATGAAACGATCCAATGTCAGAATCATCGGCATCCCTGAAGGGGTGGAGAAAAACAGAGGTCTAGAAGAGATATTTGAACAAATTGTAGCTGAAAACTTCCCTAATCTAGCAAGGGAAACAAGCATTCGTGTCCAAGAGGCAGAGAGGACCCCATCCAAGCTCAACCAGGACAAACCTACGCCACGGCATGTCATAGTGCAATTCGCAAATATTAGATCCAAGGATACAGTATTGAAAGCGGCCAGGGCAAAGAAATTTCTCACGTACCAAGGCAAAGGTATCAGGATTACGTCAGACCTGTCTACAGAGACCTGGAATGAGAGAAAGGCTTGGGGGGGCATTTTTAAAGCTCTTTCAGAGAAAAACATGCAGCCAAGGATCCTTTATCCAGCAAAGCTGTCATTCAGAATTGATGGAGAAATAAAGACGTTCCAAAATTGCCAGTCATTAACCAATTTCGACGAAACCAGCCTTACAGGAGATATTAAGGGGGGTTCTATAAAGGTAAAAAGGCCCCAAGAGTGATACAGA